>NC_053426.1:110294237-110446484 GCF_007990345.1 Gossypium hirsutum
GCATCGGTGCATTTCGACCGGTTGTGTCGAGGTTTACTCTGCCATATTCAATGCTTGCCACCGACAACCAAGTGACAATTCCCAAAATGCAACCGGTAATCGTCCCTACAATGGCCCCAACAGCATTTGCTTTCCTCCAAAGAAGCATAAAAGCAATTGGGAGAACTGCTGAGCCAATAAGCACTCCCATGGCAAGATACATCCAACCCAATGAAACTCCAGCCTTGTTTAATATTACAGCAAACAATCCCATGAAACATCCAAAGCCTAGCACAACAGCCCTTGAAACACTCAGGATTCTCTCCCCACTGGCATCTGGGTTTATATAGGTACGGTAGATATCATATGTGCATAACGAGGAAACAGCAATTAGCTCGGAAGAACCAGCTGATGTAACAGCCCTGCCCGCGTTAAAACAAAAAAACAAGAGAATGGTATATTGAGGTTTATCCCAGTAAACCTGATACACCGGACAATATTGTCATACAAAATTATTGTATTTAGGTATTAACATGTCTCTTAAACACGTGCATTCTTTTGTGCATGAGATTTTGGGTTTGAGAGTTACGTGCTGTTGACAAAACTTTGAAAGACTTGTCTATGCTAACAATTCTGAATTATGACGAACGGCGCGACGGATATAAAGGTAGTGAGAGAAGCAGAATGCAACTTACATAAATAGCATGGTAAGGAGAAGTACGGATCCTCCTTTTCCCATCAAAGCTATGGCAGTAGCTGGAGGAACCAGTCCACGGCTTGCCTCGTCAGCTGTTAGTGGTAGATCAAGGGCAAGGGCTCCAAGACCCAATGATGTTGCCAAAGAGAATGGCACAGCAAACCATACAAGCCCTCCCAACAAATACCCTTTATGAGTTGATGAAGGTCGTGCGGCAATGGCACTCACCCAATATCCCTAAAAACTTACGTCAGCCACCATATCACTAAATGTAATTGAAAATTAGTGTAATCGTTGGTGAAGCTTACATTGTCAACAAAAACAGTGCCAAAATTGCCCACAATGTTTATAATCCCAAAAACAAGACCCCCAGAACTCATGATTGTGAGATAAGAACCTTTGTAGTTCCCAGCAATAGGACCACAAGATTGTCCATTGTGGGAAATTGGCTCCTTACATGTTCTTAACTTGCTAGCAACTTCCTGAACATAGTGGTGTATGATGCTGGGGCTACCAAGCTTGTCACTAGCTGTATAAACTAGGTATACGAAGATAACTAAAGCCACATGCACTGGAATGGATTCAAAAACATTAACAAAGGGTCAAATTTTAACACATGTATAGGTATATGCCTAAACGAATGTTAATGAAATTAGATGGGACTATGAGAGCATGCATACCAATGACCGAGTGTATGTAGCTAGCCAAGAAGGTAGCTTTAAGCCCTCCTGCTAATGTATAAACAATTACCCCAAGTGGTATTAAGAAGCTAGCGGCATATATGTTCACCCCCGTAAGCGCGTTCACCACGGCAGAACCACCGAGTAGCAACATCGCCGTCACGATGATATTTGTCATAAGGCAGAAAGTAAGGAAGACGATATGTGCAGCTTTTCCCCAGCTGAGGTATGTTGAAAGAGGGAGATGAGAGTTTAAATACGAAACAATTTCGTTTTGTATTGGTGTGATAACCGATAGTGCTTACCAAGCCTTCACGATCTCGCAAACCGTATGAGCATGGGGAGCCTTCCGTTTGATCTCGATAGCCATAACACCGAATAATAGTACCTGTTGATTAGAATAGGAAATAGTATTACTGTATAGGCAAGTTAATGATTGTTCATAGCAGCAACAAGTATGGAACTTGCCTGGATTGTAGCACCACTAGCATACCAAAAAGGTCCACTAATTCCATACTGCCAAGCAACATTGGAACTTTGCAAAATGGTAGCAGCCCATGTCCACTAGAGACACATTACAAGCATATCAGAAAAACGAAAATTGTATCAATTTGCAGATATGATGGATGGTATTTGATAGCTTACCTGCGATACGATCACGCTCGCGATAAGCCCCGTTTTGACATTCCGGCCGGCCGTATTGAACCATTCGGACGTGTGGCGTGAACCAACATATCGCTTCTCTAACCACACCTGATTACAAAAAAAAATCAAATTCAACATCTAAACACACACACGAACCATCCAGTATTAACATCCAAGAAAGGCTGTTGGATCAAATTGAATTTTTACCAAAAAGGAAGTGAAAAAAGCAAAAAAAGCACCAAACCCAAGAATCACAGAATAGCCAAGGCCTTGATTCAGCACTGCTTTGCCTTCAAAGAAACTGTTTTGCCTTACACACCCTATACCTTCTTGGACATCATAATACTTGCCTGAAAACTCAAAGGGAGGACACTTTTGGCTCATACTTTGATATTAATTTTCTTCTTTATATTTCCTTCTGGTATCTGAATATTTATTACACACACGCTTAGGCTTTTGCCTTGTTTCATCCGATTTCTGCTAAAGTCAAACTAAAACTCTCTATTGTCTTGTCTTTGATACCTTAACCACACGTTATATTCAATATGAATATATCTGGCCTTATATTATTTGCTCCTGTATAGTGGGTACTGAATCTTTCTTATTTACCAGTTTTTATTCTGTATCTGAGTGAATCAAGTAAACTATCTAATTATTACCTTCTCATAAATCCCATTTCCTATTCAAGCCATTTAACTCAACTAATATATATATATATATATGTATAGCTAGGTATTTTGCCATTAAATTTTGTAGATTAGCCACTTTTTTGTTGAAATTATCCTTTAAATTCTTAAATTTTTTTCTAATTTTTTACTTTTATCGGAAAATAAAATTTTAAAATAGTCTATTTTTTAAATTTAATTTTTTATAACCAGCATCAAATTTATAAAATATGTAAAATTAGAGGTTAATTTATTGAATTTTTATAATTATGACCAAATTGATAGAATTCTTAATTATTGTGCCAATTAAAAAATAGATTCCTCCTTAAGCCATGATCACTTCAAGTTAAGTGCTGTAAGCGACGTCGTTTAGCATTTATTCACCCCTTGTCTCTGTCAGCTTCGTCACCATGAACGAGGAAATGCCACCAACTCATCTCTCTACTTTCTTTTGTTATTTTTTTCTTAATATTTATTTTATGCTAATTTATACTTTACATTATACCCTTTAGTTCAAAGTTCATTGTGTTGAAGCTTAGCAAAGCTGTGCATTTTCTTCATCAATTATTTTTAGTTTATGAATTTGAAGCACATTATTTAGTTAATGTTGTCAATGTATATTGCTTTGGGATCACAACAATGATCCCTTCACCTGTTTCCATCAACACTCATCACTGGATGCAAAAGAAGAATCTTATGACAGATATACTTCCATTTATACAAAGGTAAAAATAACCCCATAGTTTACTTTTGCTATAAAGATTTCTTCTTTACTGATTTTGGATTTTTGTTTTCTTCCTCTGCCATTGTGCTACATTGCAAAGGTTTTTTTTTTTTTTGAAGCACTTCAAAGTTCATACCTGTCCATACAAGCTTTACCTGATTCATTTCACCTTTCAATATATTTTGCTTTTGTACATTTCTTTCCTCTTCAAAGATTTTTACCCTGTTTTGGACTTGGAAGTAATGATATACTGTATAAGTACTTCACTGTTGTAACTATATTGAAAGGTACCTTGGATGGTAGTTTCCAAGCAAAAGATTATTTTGAGTTTGGATCATTTTCGGATTAAAATCAATTCGATGATATCTATTTTTTGAGTTTAGATAAGAATTAATGGGTCTATGAAACGTTCATAATTCTGACACAAGTAAGCTGGGAAACACAAGAAATCCTCAAAACAAATATATATATATTATAAGCCTTTGATTGGTGGAGTTGCTTGTTTGCTGGTGTTCAATGTAATCTCTGTCTGAATTTAGGTGTTTTCAGACACTGATATGCAAACTTGTATTATATAACAACAGAACCACTGAATTTGTTCCAATTGTTTTGTAGGTGCATTGAATTGTCCTTCATGTTCTAATATGTTTTTTTTTTGCTAGTTTTTAGTTGAACACGTTATACGTGCTAGCTGTAGATGAAAAATAATATAACCTCAAAAAATATTACTTATAAACTGTAAAATCATAGTGCCACACCCTTTTCATGTCATTTAACTTCACCCTTAAAATCAACGATGAATTCTATAAAAGAAAGAAGGGAAAAAATGGTATTGGATCATGTTAATTTTACAAATATTTAAAGGAGAAAACATGTTACAGTTGCCAATTGTGGAAGACCATTGATTTTCAAAGCTAATACAATCATTGTTATGCCAGCGAATATCGGCCAGCTCAGTTTACAAAGTCCAGACCAAAGAACAGCTCAAACAAAGCGGTCAACTCCATTTCCCTAATCCCAATACATTACCTGACATTCAATTTCCCCCCTTTCATCTTCTTTCTTTCTTGTTGTCTGTTACAGGGTATATTCTTATAAGCTTAAACAGGTTTCTTTTGAGCTTTAATGGGTAAAGGAGGTGGTTGTATTTTCAGCAAGAAAAGATCAGCCATAGAAGCATCAGATCAAGATCTTGCAGACCCTGTTAGGGATGCTCCTCTTCGGAACCAAATTGAGAACAGTTTATTTCAAGAAGAATCGAAGAAACTCAAGGTGTTCATAGTTTTTTACTCCATGTATGGTCATGTGGAATGTTTAGCTAAAAGGATGAAGAAAGGAGTCGATTCCATTGATGGGGTTGAAGGGTTTTTGTATAGGGTTCCGGAGACACTACCGATGGATGTATTGGAACAGATGAGGGTGCCACAGAAGGAAGATGAGTTGCCTTTTGTATCGGTTGATGATTTGGTGGAGGCTGATGGGTTGTTGTTCGGTTTTCCGACGAGGTTCGGTTCCATGGCGTCACAGATGAAGGCTTTTTTCGATTCTACGGCACACTTGTGGGAGCAACAGAGGCTTGCAGGTGTGCCCGCTGGTTTCTTTGTGAGCACCGGGACACAAGGCGGCGGCCAGGAGACGACCGCGTGAGTATATCCTTCGAGTTGATCTGATGTTTTATGTAATGAAAATGCCTTTAAAACAATATATTTTTCTGCAATTCAGGTGGACTGCCATCACACAGTTAGCTCACCATGGGATGGTTTATGTTCCTATTGGCTACACTTTTGGTTCTGGAATGTTCAAAATGGATTCAATCAGAGGAGGATCCCCATACGGTGCCGGTGTTTATTCCGGTGACGGTACAAGGGAACCAAGTGAAACAGAGCTAGCACTTGCTGAGCATCAAGGGAGATACATGGCTGGAATTGTCAGAAGGTTTGCCACTCCTCGTAACAATTAGGCTGTTCAAACAAAGAACACCATGTTTGTTTTTTCATTCAAACTTGTCCTTAATAGATACCACTTTGTCAATAGATTAACAGTCACGTCCATATTTATGGCTTGGTTTTCCCATTTTACAGCTTTTGATTTGCCTTATTTGTCGAAAGATTGCCATTATTTCAGTTATAAACCACTTACTGCTAAATTTTGTATTTACAGCAAGCCACTGAAGCATGGATTTTTTCCATTTTTGTTTTCTTTTCTGCTGAATCTGAAGCAAAAATAGATCTTTTAAGCAAACAAATGCATTTCCCAGTTTATGAAAAACCCAGAAAATCAATAGAGCATTCATAAGATAAAAATTAAAGCTGGCCAAAAACCATACTGGTAACCCCAAAAAGGAAATGTTTTTAAATACTAATTATCAACATTAAGAAGTCTAAAATTTTGGAAGAACAAGGATAATGTCTGAAGAGGTTACTAATAAACACCTTCGATTAAAAATTAAAGAAAACGCGCCATCAGCGAAACCCCCAGATTTTGGTATTTGATTTTGGCCTCCCATGAATCAAATAAGCACCTTTTTATCTTTAGCTCATTTGGGATTATGAAGGCCATCTCCTATTATTCAACTAAAAAGAACCAAAAACATGAAGATTTTCTGCAGAAAAAAACGAAGCTAATGAATGAAGATAAAAAAAATGGAGAAAGAAACTGGACTCATGTTTTCACAGTTTCGGCTTTGGTTGGAGAGTTGTTGAGGGTTATGTTGTTTTTTATAGTGTGAACTTGGGGTAGTCGTCCAAAACCCTAGATCTCCACTTTTCTTTTTATTGTTTTGGCTTAAATGCAAAATTAGTCCTTGAATTATAACACCTTTTTGACTTAGGTATTTAAAATATTTTTTTGTTAGATGTAGTAATTCTCAACCAATTATGTCTTGACATATGGTTAATTTTTTTAAAACTTAAAAAGGGGTTAAATATTTTCTTACTTTGTTTTTCTTTTCTTTTCTTTCTTCCTACTTCCATCTTTCTCTCCTCTCTCTTTTTTATATTGAATCAAAGCACAAGAAACAAAAATCAAGAAAACATAAATAAAGAATTACAAAGCTTTTAATCTCTCCTTAGCTTTACTTACTGTCCATCTAAGAGTAGCATCACGATCATCATACCTTCAAACAACCTCTATCAATTTGTTTAGGAAATAATATCGTCTAGGATTGATTTTTGTTCCCAATGAACTTATATGGGATTCTTCTTGATAATATTCTCAATCATTCTGTCCTTAATTCCAATACTACATGACATGCATGGATATTAGTTTGCCAAGCCACAACTAGTGTCACGGGGCTAGACCTTTCGTCTTACAATTCGCGTGACCTGACACACGGACATGTGAGCCCTGTAGGTTTTAAAGGTTGCAAGTCAGGCAGTTACATTGCCTAGCACACGGGTGTGTGGCTTGGCCGTGCTACCCAAGTCAGAGAGTTACACGGGCTGGGACATGGCCATGTGTCCTTACTTTGGTTGTTACACGGCCGTGTGACCCCTAAACCTAATTTTTCTAACTTTTTCCTCAATGTTTCAAATGTTTCCAATTTAGTCCCGAATCGTTTCTAAAGTGTTTTTAAGGCCCCAAGGGTTTGAATAAGGGACGATATGCATGTGTATGAATGGATTATGCTATGATTATGGTAATGTTTAGAAATGAATTTTTTAAGTTATGTTTTTACGGTAATGCTTCGTAACATTATTCTGGCAAAAAATACAGGTTAGGGGTGTTACACACAGGGTGCGCAAAGGAGCCCAAACTGGTGTTCATATTCCAAACCTTTTATGTTCCCTTGGGGTCATCCGGCCCATCAAAATTGGTCCATCACTTGGAAGAGACTTGAAGCCCATCTACTTGAATCCTGGCTGAACTGAAACATTTTAATAAATTGTATTTTACCAAGATGATTCTTGTAAATGCTAAAGGATAAACATTTATAGAATTTAAATCCCTTAGGACTTCCTTATTGTAGATGAGAACTAATATCAACCATTGATGTAATTCAATTTGTACCGTTGGATCTGGGAGAGTTCAACTATAAATAGAGGTCTCCTTCTTCATTTGTAATCACTTCATTCTTTCTAAGTTAAAGAAATATTTGAGAGCATTTACTCAACCACTTTATGTGCACTCTCTTTTTGTAGCTTTCCTTGTCTGTTTTTAGCTTTTTCCTTTTCAGAGTTTGCTTCCGCTTTGCATCGGTGCCTTAGAGAAGTTCTACAAGAATTTTCATTTTTCGAGAGTAAGGTTGACTTAGGTAGATTTGAACCCAAGGAATTGCCTAAAACCACACGGTTTGCCAGACAAAAGTTCTAGCCATGTGACATCTATGTGTAGTTTATATTAATTGCATATCTTATTAACGGTTTTTGCACGCAAAGCAAAATGTAAGAAAGTATTGACTCATTAATTACCTAATGTATAACTAATACTTACTTGTATTATACGGTCAGATCATAATGCGAAAAGACAACTTATATTAGTAGGTAATCTATAAGGTTCATAGTCTGATGAATTGAAATTGGGCAAGACGATTAAAGGACTATTATGTCGTCTATCAAGTCCAAATAGAGAGATACATTATCTTGGGTATTGGAGTGGTTTACTCCCAAAAGATAGAGATATAGATGTGATTGTCTAGATTAACAACACATCGGACAAGACCCAAATCAAATTAATACTAGATTCTTTTCTGGATTAATTTACTTGTGCAGTTATAGTGTGAATTAGCTTAATCTTGAGTAAGTAACTATGTGTGCATGACTTGTATAATTTGATGTATTAAAAGTTGGAGTTCAAATAGTTAAAGAGCCAAAACCTGACGCGTTGGCTATACGACTTATGCATGACATAACTTTATTTACAATAGTGGAATTCATAACCCTATAAAAGCTAAACGATATCCTCTCATTGACATTGTATGATAACTGGAAAAGTAACAAGACCACAGTTTTTGTGTAATGACCCAAAATTTACGGGTATCAGAAAAGTGCATTTTCAGGTTACTGTTTTTGTAAAACGGATTCGTAAATATTTTTAATAAGTATTTACGAAATTAGATGTGTGGTTAATTAGGTTTTGGTTAGGTGAATTAGTTTGAATTAAGGTTAATTAGGTATAGGGATTAAATTGAATAAAGTGTAAAAGCTTAATTATAGAATAGAGAAAAGTCAAGGGACTAAATTAATAATTAAGCCATAAGTGCCAATTGTGTAGTAATAGTGAAATACATGTGGTGAAATAAAATACATAAATTAATAACAATTACTTATAATAATAAGTAAATATTATTTTATTATTAAATTATTATATTATATTAATATAATAACATAAAATAAAATAAATAAAACATACAAAATATAATTCCATGTGTATGTATAATATACATATATTTATATTAAATACATACTTAATATTTAAGTATATGAATAAAATATTATTATATTATAATTAAACAAATAAATAAAGGAAACAAAAAGAAAGAACAAACAAAATTGAAACGAAAACAGGGGAGAAAAGAGAGAAAGAAAAAGAAAAGGGAAATTAGGGTAAGGATTCAAAGTTAATTTGCTAACGTCGTGCCGGAAACATCGGCTAAGAAGGAGAAAGAGAAAGTTGACGAGGAATAACACGAGGATATACGGTTTGTATTACTATAATTCAAATCTATTTATTATTAATTGTTATATTTTAATTAAAATGCATTGTAAGTAAAATGAGGTGAGTATTGATATTGAATTGAATAAAATTGAATTGAATTATGAATATATGTAAGTATTTGAAATGTATATTAATTGGAAAGTGGAAAGTGATTTGAATTGAAAGTATGACAAATTATGATTGAAGTGAAATTGATATAAATATTGAGTGAAATTGAAATGTATTTGAATTTCCTGTTAACTAATAGGGCTGAGTCAGATATAATTGGCATGCCATAGTTAGAAGTGCTTAGGGATACTTTGACCTCTAGTCGATGAGACATTGGGTGTCATACTATTACTTCGGATAGATTCGATGAGGTACTGGGTACCAACTTATTTCAGCTTGGCCGATGAGACATTGGGTGTCAACTATTACTTCGAATTATCTTATGAGGCACTGAGTGCCATACTGGTGTGTTTTGGTTGGATCCGTGTATCTGCTAAAGTCCGAGTCGTGTTAATAGCGGTAAATAAATGAACCGGTAATAGAAAAGATATTGAGTGATTTTGAATAAGAATTGAAATAGGATATTAAAATGAAATTTTAATATATATATATATATTTTTTTTTTTTGATATAGTGAGATGATGTTTAAATCTAAGTAAATAAGTGCTATTTGGAAATAGCTATTAATAAGAAATGATAGAACAACGTATGAACTGATTATTGAAAGACTAATGTTGTAAGATTTTAGATATGAAATGGAATAAGATATTTAATTGGGGTATGGAAATGAAATGTATGAAATTATGGTTTATGAAATGGTTATTGATGAAATGTATGAAATGAATATTGATATAGTAAGGAGATATGTAAATTAAAATGAAGGAAAACTATTTAAGATAGATATTATTAGTAATAAAATTTAAAGTTTAAATGCATGAATGATTCATTGAAAGTAAATGGTGGTAAGATTAAATGTGCATATTTATTTTTTTTACCTTAAGTATTTGAATTATAGTAATACCAATGAGTGTATACTCAGCGTACGGTTTGTTTCCGTGCGCAGATTAGGTACAGTAATTTTGAAGAGTTGTATTTGAGATTTCGAGCATTCATCTCATCACATCTCCAAGTATCAAGAGGGTATGTTTTAAAATTTTGAATAGAATGACATGTACTTAGGAAGATCGAGTATGTTCCAAGTAGTAATAGGGGCTAAAATGTAAATTATTTAAATTTATTATATATATTTTTTATGTTCAAAATATATTTAGTGATTAACCAAAATCACTTTGGCACCAAATGTAATATTCCTATATCAGGTTCCTTAGGTCGAACATGGTATAGGGGTGTTACATTTTGTTAGTAATTGGCTTTTTCACGAAGGAAGATGTAATGATTACCATAATATAAAATAGGATCATATTGGAAGAACGAATTTAACCCAAATAAATTAATGATATCCTATGAAAGTAACATTCTTATTACAAGATCATTGAACCAGCACTTATTAAGTTGCTATCGTAATGATACATAATAAATGAGAGTTCAATCCTAGTACTTTAGTGGAATAACTCAATGATAAATAATGTAGTAATTAGTAGACAAAAAATTAAAATTTAATTCCAAATTATTTGAACCCTAATTATGTATGTTAAATCTGTCTCTTTGTTAGCTCGATATAACCCTTAATGATTGCATGTAAAATCAATAATATAAATTGAATAAAAGTGACAATTAAGAGAAACAAAGTTCATATATCTGCAGTTAATACGTTTTCAAAATTAACCAAGGGAAATGGCTCCTTTTCCAGGATCGAAAATATTATTTCCTTTTTTTGTAAGTTCTGATAAATTTCTTGGTCCTTTATTAAAAGAGATGGGAAACTTGGTGCCCATATACTTGCTAAGTTTGCATTGAATATTATAGATGGTACTATATGGATTGAAGATAGCCCTAATGAATGAATTTTTTCCTTTTTTTTTATTTATCAAAAAGCCGTAAATATTAAAACTCGTATTATTAATCAAATATATTTTCTGTTTAATTTTTATTATATTTAATAATTAATTTTTTCAAAAAAGAAAATTTATAATTTATAAAAAAATAAATAAATCGATTAAAATCAATCTATTTAAAAATTCTACAGTTTCATAGATAGGCCGAAAAGAGAAAAGCGAAGCCCAAGAAGTGGGGGAGCGTTACAGAGGACGTGACGTCAAGCATCTATTTTATGACGTGGCGTGAAAATAATTTTGAAATTGCGGCTGCCAGTATATTGTAGCCACGTGTCATCCCAAAAACCGGTACATGGAAGGCAGGCGCTGCTGTTACCAGATTCACCACTCGCTTACTTTTCGCTTCATTGTTGCTGCTTCTTATGACTGACGAGTCTCCAACTCTCCATTTAAAACACCCCTTTCTTTCTCATAAATTTACAAAATTGCCATTATCTTATTTCTCATTTAAAAAAATGTAAAATTATAATTATAACAACTTGAACATAAATAATACAAATGAGAACTGAAGAACAAGAAATGTGAAATTGAAACTATACACCATCTCTCTTTTTTCCTTGAAGGTTAAGTGTGGCTTATCATTTAATTTTCGAACTGTTTTGTTAGATTCGGATCAAATCAATTAGTATATCAATTTAAATAAAAAAGATTGAATCGATCATTGAGTGATTTGTTCAGAATCGGTAAAAAATAAAAAATTTGAGATAAAAATAATAATTAAACATATTTATATTTTTTAAAAATATTTTTTAAATTATTAAATTATTGTTTATTATTGGACCGGTTCAATTTTTAAAACATTGCATTTAAGTCCAAAAGTGTTATCCATTTGGCTTTATTTTACAAGGCAAAGAAGAAATTGCCTAAGAAGAAGAAAGGAGAGAAAGAAGCAAAGCAAACCCAAACTTCTAGGGCTACTAAACTTATGCTTGGGAATATTTTAGTATTAATCCATACTTTATTTATCAATTTGAAAATATAATAATATTATTTAAATTTTGTATAGATACATGTTGATTTATATCCATTAATATCATAACAGATTGAAATAATATAATAAAATATGTCTATTGAGTTTTAGTTCGATTGGTAACATTCTTATTAATATAAGATGACGTAAGTTTAAGTGCGTTAAAGTGTATTATCCTCCAATTTATGGGTCAATACATTGTATCAAAAGAGTAGATATTATCAAAATCTATAATAAGATTGTTAATAATTTTTTTTAATATCCAACTTTACCAAACTAATGGTATATATGTGTCATTACATAAGTAGTTTAGGTCTTGTATTCAAAGAAAGTTGGTATTTTTTAAAGGCTTAATATAACATTTGGCATCTGAATTTTATATATATATATTTTTTAATTTGATATTTAAACTTTTTTTTGGGTCTGATTTGATATTTAAACTTGATATTTTTTTTCTAATTTGATACCCAAGCTTGACATTTTTTCTTAAATTGGTACTTAAACTTTCCGAGGGTCCAATTTGGTATCTGAACTTGCTCTTTTTCCTAATTTGGTACCTAATCTTTTTTTGTTCAATTTGGTACTTGTCAAATGTTTTGCAAATTATTCCAATATACTAACAATGTTATTTTTTTATGAGGTAGCAAAAATAATTAATTTATGACCGACATGTGACAAGTGATATGATTTTTTTATATCTTATACGTTCAATTACTTTTAGTTTTATTTATTTAATTAATTATTTTATCAATTGAAACTAATGAATTTCTTTTAATTTGGGGTTTTAAAAAATCTTTTTTCTTATTTAATATTAATTTGTTAAGCTACTTATTTTTTAACATGGATTTTCTCTAATACTGACAATATTTTTATAGCATAACAAAAATAAAAAAATTAGCACCATTAGTATTTTACATAATTTGTATAATATTTGATAAATTTAAGTACCAAATTAGGAAAAAATATCTAGTTATCAAATTAAGAAAAAGTGTTGAATTTAGGTATCCAATATTATACTAAACATTTTTTTAAATAATTATTCAAAAAGAAAAAAAAAGGGGGTTTGTCTTTCATTACCGAACAAGAACCAACATGTTATTGTAAAAGAAAATATAAATGTCATGTTTCTAAATAGGATTAAATGAAAATCACTGGAAACTGAAGTAAGATTAATGAAGCAGAAAAGCTTTCTTACCACTCTTCTTTGGCTTTTAACTTGACAATGAAGGAATTTGGACCGACAAGTAAAAGTGGGTGTAGTTGTGATGGTTGGTTAACTAATAAATTCAGACCAGAACTTTGTAATTTTCTAAATAAAAAGACTTGTAGTCTTCTCCTTATCTAATGTCACCTTCTATCTTGGAGACTAAGTTTACACCTATCTCTTTCCTTTACAATAACCATAACTAGATTTTGTCAAAAGGTGTCAAGCTTTTGTTTAAGGATAATATTGAAAATTTGAGATTTTAGATTTAAATTCGGTAGATGTAAAATCAGGAATGAAGGTAGAAATTATTTTTAGGAGAGTAGAAATTAAATTTTAATTTTTATGATAGTAAAAATATAATTTTATTATTTAAATAGCCTATATCTTTATAAAATTTAAAGGATTAAATTAAATTTTTATCATTTTTAGTAAAGTGTAATTTTGCATTTACTAATTTAAAATTTTTAAAAATTTCAAAGACCTAAATGAAAAAAAAATTATTTTAGGAGGACCGGGGTCCCTGCCAACCCCTGGCTACGCCTCTGTATAAAACTAAATTTATTTAATTAATTAGTTTAGATATTGTATTTAGAAGCGAAGCTAGAGTAGCTAACAATAGCTTTAGCCTCCTTAAAAATGAAAATATTTAATTTAGCCTCTTTAAAAATAATAAATTTATGAGATAATCTATATAAATTTGCACTTTGCCCTCCCAAAATTTGAAAAAAAAATCTATTTGGTCCCTTAAAAAATAATAGAATTATAAATTAGTATATGTTAAAATTACTTATTTATCTCTCAAAAATTTTATAACTCGGTTCCAGTCTCACTAAAAAAATTTCATAGCTTCACCTTGGATTGTATTATTTAATCAATTTAGTGCTTGTAATAATTAATTCTAAATAAAACTTTTAAAATATAATATTATCTAATATTTGTGAGTATATGTTTTTATTATTTCAAGTAAGTCTTAGCATCAAATTGAATCAAAATCACATTAAATTGATATCCGATAGATATATTAAATCAGGATTAAATTTTAAATTGCATCGAATTCAACTCTAAATATAATATATTAAATTATGTATTGTCGGACATCAACTCAATTGAATAATAATAAAAATACACTTATATTTTACAAATAACAAATACCAATATAATAATGTTTTGATTTTTTAATATTTTCTATAACATATTAATACAAATAAAATTTTAACTCAAGACACACACTTATTAAAACTTCAACTTAAACATTTTTCTTAAAAAAGACTCATTTATTTTTATTACATGTTATAAATACTTTATTTACACTGAATGAATCATATTTTAATATTATTTTATAACTGAATCCAAAATTTTATTTAAAAATCATCCGGTGAAAGTTATAATCATTGGTATAATTTTAATTAAGAGTGAGAATTCAATCGAATCGAGTGAAAAAATTTTGAGTTAATCCAATTGATGAGTCCTATTTTACCATTCTAACTCAATTTGATTTTTTTAATCGAGTCAAGTCAAAATTGTTCGAATTAAATAAAAAATTAAACATATCATAGTAAAATATTATTACAGTAGAACTAATTCCATGTTAGAATAAATAAAATTGAAATTATATATATTTAAAAACTTTTTCAAATCAAGATAATAATAAAAATAAGATAAGTATCATAAATTTGAATCATTAATTCATTTAGGTCCCAAAATTATTATTTTAGAATATTTTTATATATTTTAAAATTTTTATAAATATTTTAAATTTTAATAAATATTTGGATTTTTAAAAAATTATTTTTAACTTTTTTTTGTGATTTTTATTGAAAGAGATCAATTTAATTATTTTTAAAATTGACAGAAATTAAAAAGATATTTACACCAATCTATTATTTAAATTATTTAAATTATAAAATTTAACTCAACGTAAACTCAAAATTTGGTTAAATTAACTCAAAATTTAAATTTTATACTCATATTTTGTAAAACACTTCAAACTTTAACCATAGCAAGTTCTCCTCTTTTTGTTGGGCCGTACCTTTAGCGCGTGAAAACTGTTCACAGAGAAAACTAGTTTAATTACGAGATAGAAAGAGAAAAACACCTTGCTTCCCGCGTTTCCCTTTCCATGTCCCAAAATTTCAATCTCATGCGTGCAAGCTATTCTCTAATGAAAAATCTCTTTATATTTTAAACAAAAACAATTCCCATTCCCCAGCCCTAAAGCTCTAATTTTTTTTATTTTTAGTTTTTCTCACAATCTCTTGCTTCTTAACGGTTTAAGTCTCTTTAAGATTCTTCATCAATCATTCATTTCACCTCCAACTTCATCACTAATTGCTTTCTTTCTCTCCAAGACAAAACCCTATCAACTCTTCATATTTATCTTCTCATCATAAGATTCAAAGTCTTCTTCTTTGTTTCCCTCTCTGGGTTTTCTAGATTTTCTCTTTTTTTGGGTTCTTTTCTATATAAAATATTAAAAACACTGTTCAAAATCTGATTTTTCTTTAGTGGGGCGGTTTAGTTTGGTAAAGTAGAGATCTTGTTCTTGTTCCAATTTGTTTTTTTGTTTTTATACATATATAAATCCCATTTATTTTTCTGGTATTCAGCTCATAATTTAAATCAGTAATCATGGGAAATCATACCAGCAAGAAGGCATCTGAAACAACATCATTATCGGCGGCTATGAATGTTAGCAGTAATTTACATTCCACGACCGAACTGAGTTCCTACGAAGCAGCTTGTAAGCTCGACATGGAGTTGCAGACCTTCGACACTAACGTCCAAGCTCGAACAAATCAAGTGATCAACACACTTGCAGTAGGCGTCGAAGTCCGAGCACTTTCATTCGATTCATTAAAAGAGGTAACCGACTGCCTTTTAGAAATGAACCAAGAGATCGTTAAAGTTATCTTGGAATTTAAGAAAGACATATGGAAGAACCAAGAACTGTTCGAGCTAGTCGAAGAATACTTCGACAACAGCTTGAAAACACTCGATTTTTGCTCGGCATTAGAGAAGTGTTTGAAACGTGCGCGCGACAGTCAGTTACTGATCCTCGTCGCATTACAACAGTTTGATGAGGAAACAGAAACTGGCGGCCGTGATAGTGGCAGTGAAATTAAATACGCGAGAACATTAGAAGAGTTGAAGAACTTCAAGGCGGCCGGAGATCCATTCACCGAAGAATTCTTTCAAATATTTCAATCTGTTTATAAACAACAAATGGCAATGCTTGAAAAATTACAACTTCGTAAGAACAAGCTCGATAAGAAGCTAAGGTACATACATGCATGGCGGAAGGTGTCTAGTATGATATTTGTCGCTACGTTCGCCACTGTTTTCATATGTTCCGTCGTGGCGGCAGCCATGGCTGCTCCACCGGTGGCAGCGGCTCTCGCAGCTGCAGCATCAATCCCATTAGGTTCGATGGGGAAATGGATTGATTCTTTATGGAAAAACTACGAAAACGCATTGAAAGGACAAAAGGAAGTGATTAGTTCGATGCAAGCAGGAACATACGTTGCCATTAAAGATTTGGATAACATAAGAATCCTCATTGATAGATTGGAGATTGAGATTGAATCCATGTTGAAAACTGCAGATTTTGCAGTTGAAGAAGAAGCTGTGAAAATTGGGATCGATGAAATTAAAAAGAAACTGGGGATGTTTATGAAGAACGTGGAAGATTTAGGACAACAAGCTGATATTTGTAGCAGAGATGTTAGAAGAGCAAGGACTGTTGTTCTTCAAAGAATTATAAAACATCCCAACAACTGAAAATTTATTGCTAACAACAACAAAAAAAGAAAAATGATCCATGTTTGATTGATTTGCAGTATTTATGTTTTCGATATTACATGTTTGTTTGTCAGGTTATTTTCCAGTTTGGAAATGTTTTTTTTCCCGTATATGTAATTATTGAATATTGTTTCAATTGTGTAATTTTTCACTTTTCAGCCTTTCATCATTATTGTTAAACTCAGCTCTCCTAGGTTTTGTTATATGAAAAATTTTAGTTTTTATATTTTTTTTGTTAATTTAATATTTATTCTTTATTTTTTTAGATCAGTTTGAGGTTTAATTTTTTTAAAAATAATTAAATTATTATTTTAAATAAAAATATTGATTAAAAGATAAAATTTTTAAGATATTGGTGAGGTAACCCATGATATATGTGTATTTCATGTTTTTTTTAATTATAAACTTTATATAATTTTTGGGGTTAAATCACAATTGAGGCTTAAACTTAGCAATAACCCTCACATTGAGATTTGAATTCTTTTTATTCAAGTTAGCCTCTAAACTTAAATATTGTTCCTATATTAGGGTCCGAGCTAGGCAATTGTTCTCATATTAGAGCTTGAAATTTTGTTGTCTAAGTTAGTCCCTAAGCTTCACAATGGTTCCCATATTGGGCCATGAATTTGACAATCATTCCCGTATTAGGACCTAAATTTTGGGGTTTTTAAGAAAATATCAAAGACTAACTTGGATAAAAATTTAGACACCAACGTGGAAAAAATTGTGAAGTTTAGTGATTAACTTAGACAAAAAATGTTGAGGCCTCTGTGTGGGAGTGTTGCTAAGTTCAAACCCCAAAAAGTGATTTAACTTTTTAAATTTTTTTTTATAATTTTTTAAATCATTTGTTAATGTGACATAAATAAATATTATTAGTTTAGCATAAAATATACATAGACTATCATAAGAATGGATTATATGAAACTGTGATTCCATATCACCCCTATCCCTTTCTAATAAGAGAATGACAAATTAGATTTTTCTTCTTGATTTCAGCTTTTTCCTTTTGAAAAAAATTCAAATCAAACTATAAATTGCTAGAAATCAAGAAGAAAAAATTTGATTTGTCATTTTCTTATTGAAAAGAGAATATGTATGATGTAGAATCACAGTTTCATATAATACTTTCTCATACTACCACATAAATTACATGTTAAAATCATTAATAATTAATGTTTTAATCAACATTTTAATTAAAAATACTTTGATTCTTTTTTGGCTTTTTAAAAATAAAGATGAAATTGAAAAAGAAAATATATACATCAAAGAATAAGTTAACCATTATGGGTATAGGAGTAAACACAGATGAAAATTTATAAGCTTTGGATAAGATTTGATAATATAAAGAAAATGACAAAACATTTTAATTATGATTATGATATAAAAATTAATGTAAAAAGAACAAATAATTAAAAATTTAATTTACATGAGTTCCTATCAAATCAAGCATAAAAGCTGGTAACAATCTACTACTGTCTTGTCCCTTACCTTAAAAATCTAACTTCAACCTAACTTCATGAGGGTTCCAACTTTCAATTTATATGTCCCACAATTCTTTAATCAATTATTTATTGAATTGTGTTTCTTTTTATTATTGATAAATTTTTGGGTTTATGGTAGAAGTTAAAATTTTGGAATCTGAATATTTGATGTTTTAGAATACGTTAAGACGTATTATTTTCTTATTTATAGATTGAAAATAATTATATGTAATTATAGATATTATGTTAAAAAGAATAAATATGATTAGAATTTATAACGAAATTATTCAAAAAAAATTAAATTTTATTATGAGAGTAATTGATTATGTGTGAGTTTTATTTTAAATTATCTTTACTATATTATAGTTACAATGTGCTTGTGTTTACATTGTATTTGCATATATATTTTTATAAATATTATTCAAATTTTAAAATATTGAGAATTTTAGAAATTTAATAAAAAAATGGAAAGAGAAAAGGTGAATGTATAGTAACTTTATTATAAAGATTAGATTAAATTAGTCTCTTTTTGTTAAATAAATTAATTTATTTCTTATATTATTTTTTAAAAAATTAAATAAGATTAAATTTCAACAAAGATATTTATTATTGTTTAACTAATATTATATTTTGAAAGCTTTTTTATAATTCTGTAAATAAAACATTTTATTTAAAATTAAATTATAAATGAAAAAAAAATTTCATGTCATTTTTTAAAACAATATATGTTAACTATGTTCAAATTTGACTTTACATAAATTAAATTGGTAAAAATACCTCTACGATCCCTCTCAAAATTGATATAAAGTAAATTAGTCTCTCTAAAAAAATCAGAGTAATTTAATATTATCGGTTTCAAAAATGAGCAACGAAAGACAATTAATCACAACGTTAATGTTTTTTCGTCAATAGTACATTTTTTATTAGTAATAACAAATCTAGCCTACAACATTTACACATTTTGTCAATTTGATCCTAATTTAATACATTTAGCTTGCAACATTTACTCAAATATAAACATCGAGAGCTAAATTTATTATTATACCAATCAAAATTATGTATAATTGACAAAATTAACTTTGTGATTCATTATCCTTAGTTTGTTCACTTTCAAAATTAGCGGAGATTAAATTGCACCAATTTTTTTTGAGAAGAACCAATTTGCTCAATATCAAAATCGAAAGGGACTGGAAAAGTATTTTTAACAATTAAATTGCTCAAAGGGACTAATTTGATTAAGACCCTATAATAGAAGGACTATTTCACCATATATAAAAAATACCATGCTTAGGATAAGCCAACAGCAAACGGTCGTTATTATTACACGACCCCCAAAAAAGAAAACAATTATCTTTTAACTAACACTTCCTATCCAAAAACAAGAGACTGTGTGTAGTTCACGAAATCCATCAATGGAAACTCTGTTAAACCCATCAAAAACCCCAAATCTCTTTATACCAAAAACCCATCTCTTTAAACTCTCTTTTCTTCATTCTAATTTTAATCCTCAACCCCATAGTTCCTTCAACAGGAGACCTCTCTCAATCACCATTACTTGCAAAGTGAAAACCTCTCAAGGTCGTAAAAACGATGGGAAGAACATATCTAAGAAGATTGTATTAACGGATTCAGCTCCAGAACTGAGTAATGAGGAAATTAAAGCAAAGCCAAAGGGTGGAGGAAAAGCTTGGGGGGTTATTAAGAAATTTCCCAAAAGAGTTTTGGCTATCTTGTCTAACTTGCCTTTGGCTATTGGTGAAATGTTCACTGTTGCTGGCCTTATGGCTCTTGGTAAGTAAATAAGGTTTCCAAAATGGGAAAAAGTTTGATTTTTAGTTTCTTTTTGTTTTGTAAAAATGTGAACTTGATGCTTGGAATTTTCAATTAGGTACTGCAATTGATCAAGGGGAATCCCCTGAATACTATTTCCAAAAGTACCCTGAAGAAAATCCAATTTTTGGGTTCTTCACTTGGAGATGGGTTCTTACCCTTGGATTTGATCATATGTTTTCATCCCCCGTCTTCCTTGGAACTTTGATTCTTCTTGGTACATCACTTATGGCTTGCACTTACACTACACAAATCCCACTTGTTAAGGTCGCAAGAAGGTTTGATGTTTTATAGCAATTTCTTGTCTTTTCTTTTTTTTTTTGGGGGGGGGGAACGTTTTAGAGACATTTTTGTACTTACTGAAAATCACCATTGTGTGCAGATGGAGCTTTTTGCAGTCAGCTGATAGCATCCGAAAGCAAGAATTCTCAGATACCCTTCCTCAAGCATCGGTTAGTGATTTGGGTGTTATTCTCATGGGAGCTGGATATGAGGTTGTATTTTCCTCTTCTTTGCCATTTTAAGTTACTGCAAATACTAACATTGAATCATATTTGAACTCTTATAAGCATGGTCATCATGTTTGATGTGTTGCCTCTTATGTACATGGTTTGATTAATACAGGTTTTCTTGAAAGGGCCATCATTATATGCTTTTAAGGGACTGGCTGGTCGGTTTGCACCAATCGGAGTACATTTAGCAATGCTGCTGATAATGGCAGGTGGAACACTTAGTGCAACAGGGAGCTTCCGAGGGTCGGTCACTGTTCCGCAGGGACTCAATTTTGTTATGGGAGATGTACTGGGTCCAACCGGCTTTCTTTCCACCCCTACCGAAGCTTTCAATACTGAAGTTCATGTTAACAAATTCTATATGGACTACTACGATAGCGGAGAGGTAAATGTTTATTTCTTGCTGTTTGAAGACGCATAAACACGGAACCAGAATCGTTTGGTAGAGATAAGTACATAAGCTCTTCATAGCAATTGAAATATACAACCATAAAAACCGAATCAACCATTGGACTCAACAACCTTCAAAGCCCCCAAAGCAGCCCCTGCCTCGATGTTTTTAAGACACAATACAAACTTTATTCAGGGATCTTCTCTTTTAACCTATTTGACCTTCTGTTTCAGGTTTCACAATTTCACACCGATCTATCATTGTTCGATATGAACGGGAAGGAAGTAATGAGGAAAACACTGAGTGTAAATGACCCTTTAAGATATGGTGGGATTACTATATACCAGACAGATTGGAGTTTTTCGGCACTGCAGATACTTAAGGATGGTGAAGGGCCATTCAATTTGGCAATGGCACCTCTAACGATCAATGGAGACAAGAAGCTTTTCGGGACGTTTCTACCAGTAGGGGACACTGATTCTTCTAATGTCAAAGGGATGTATGTATATATCTTTTGCAGCTTTGTTTTATAGCTTTTTGAGATGCTTATATTGTTATCTAAACATGTTCCCTTGATCAACTGGAACTTCAGATCGATGCTTGCTCGGGATCTGCAGTCTATTGTCCTATATGATAAACAAGGGAAATTTGCTGGGGTGCGACGACCTAACTCAAAACTTCCTATAGAGATTGATGGAACGAAAATCGTCATCGTTGATGCAATCGGAAGTAGTGGTCTTGACTTGAAGGTGACAAGATTTCATGTATTATGCATTCTGGGATTTCTCTTAAATAAAAATTTCATGTCTTTGTTAACATAAAACCTTGTTTTGTTCAGACCGATCCGGGGGTCCCAGCAGTCTATGCTGGATTTGGTGCTCTAATGCTCACAACTTGCATCAGTTATTTATCTCATGCACAGGTGAAAAACATTTGTCTAGTATGAGCTCATCTGCAAATCTTTTAAGACAAAATTACAGAGATGACTGATGTTGTTTGAGAAGAAAATCTGATAATGATAAAATGAAATAATTACTTTGACCGGTGATTGCACTCTTATGTTAGATTGGAATCATCATGTGTTTATGTATGCTCTTTTTTTTTTTTTTTTTTTTGGCATAATAGATATGGGCGTTGCAAGATGGGACAACAGTAATCGTTGGAGGGAAGACTAACCGAGCCAAGGCTGAATTTCCAGATGAGATGAATCGCTTGCTTGATCAGGTTCCTGAAATAGTCGAGTCATCCATTTCCAAGAAACCAGATAACATTGGTGGCTAGTTTTCAAGGTGCCGGAAAGGCAAAAATACGAGCATTCAAGCTAGCCACAGTTTTGTAGTTTCTGGTACACTCAAGATATTGTTCAATCTCAATTACAGTCAAACCAAAGAAGGCAACAACGCATTCAACTGAGATGTTAAGAACCCTAGTCATGGACAATACCAAATCCACAACTTGGCAGCAAAGGAGCAAAATTTGTTTATGAAATGTATAGTTACAAAGAATCCAACCCTAATTCCACATCCCACTAAATAGTATATTGAAAGTCATGAGTTAATGCTTCAAACTACCAATACTATTTTTTTTCATAGCAATACCATTCTTTATGGCTCCTTCTTGACATTTTTGTATAGTTAATATTATTCTTTATGGTTCCTATTTGATGTTTACAATAATATGCCAAATATAATGAAAACTACTGATATTTTCTTTGAGATGTAGCTGAAATATTCATGTAACAGATAGTGCTGGAAAGATGAGAGTAAATAGGAGAATTATTAGCTCCATGCATGTCTTTTAACATAAAATACTGATTTGATACACTACTGTTCTCCCTGGGAGGGTACGAGACTGTGAGCTCACATTGATCCCTATATATCAAACATTTCATGCTACATAGTTACATACAACACTATAATTCAAGGGTAGGTATATGCGATTACACTGTCGGATCCTCCTGTGAGCCCCCCATTGTTGGCTGATGCACCTGTGTGAACCTATACTTATGCTACTTGCAAGGCTTCTTCGCGTTTTATGTCAAACACCTTGATTAGGGCATCTTCGACAACCTGATTAATCCAAATAGACATATATATTAATTTGGATAATATAAACAAAGTAGTGTTATTAACAGAACCATATAATATAAAGTTAATAGAACTAGTATAGTATGACAAACCCTGCATTAGCTACAACCAAAAAGTTGCAAACTGTGAAGTTAATACTGCTAATGATCCCTAGGGCTTTTTGCCAGGTGATAATTATTATTACTGTGTGGTAGAGAAGGTGAAATCTTGGGAGGATTTTTTTAAACATAAATTGTTTGGGAAAGTTAAAAAGCAAAAGCAAAAATAACGAAGATTATATCATTTTACAAATGAATCTAAATAATTAATAACAATCTTGAAAGCATGCAACATTTTACTTAACCACCCTTATTTTCTCTTCCCCCATCTTTTCAATATGAAATGATCTATTTTTGTAAATAAGAGTGAAAAATGATCATTTTTCCTATTATTTCCCCCTTTAAACTTTTTCCTCTTCCTACCTAGCACTAATGAAAATAATTTTTTCCTCATTTTTTTCAACCTCCATTTTCCATCCTCTTCCCTTTTCTATCCTATGTCAACCAAGGATTTAGAATAGACTACATGAAAGACAAAAAAGAGTCCAAACAGACAAGCTAAAAGTAAACCAAATTGTAGAAATATGAAATTCCACATGAAAGAGAATTACCTTATCTGGTGTGGAAGCACCAGATGTAACACCAATGGTGATCGGACCCTCTGGTAGCCAGTTTTCTGTCTCAACCAGCTCCCCATGCTGGTATAATACAGCATTCACATAATTTAAAATAAAAAGTAGCGATGAGAATACGTTTTTCTAGGCTGACAAAATTAGAAGTTGATCAAGAACTAGATTCCTTTGCACTTAAACTTACTTTCAATTTGTGAGCTATTCTGTTTCCTGGACCTATTCTCTTCTCACTGTCTATCCAATATGAGGGAATCCCACGGTCCTCTGAAATTTCTTGAAGGTGTGAGGTGTTGCTTGAATTCCACCCACCGACAACTAACATAAGATCCAGGTCTTCATCAACCAACTTATACATTGCATCTTGTCGCTCCTGAAAAAGACAACAAATGAGCTTTAATTCAGTATTAACACAAAAATTGGTATGCAATCAGTTGAGGGGAAGAACACAAGAAGAACCAGCCTGTGCTGTAAAGCCTTCCAGAAGAAAACGTATCACAAATTTATGGAAAAAACCGAACTGTCACAAACATTCAACTTACTTGTGTCGCATCACAAATTGTGTTAAAGCTTAAGAAGTGATCTGTGACATTTTGCACTCCATATTTTTGCATCATGGTCCTCTCAACTAATCTTCCTGTTAACCAAAATGTAATCTGTGTCTCAAGTAGCAATTCCTTGGAAGAAGTGATATATATATAAAAATAAGTGTAAAAGTGCTACTAACCAATTTCCTCTGTCTCTCCCTTCAGCATTGTAGTTTGATTTGCAATGCCAACTTTTACTAGGTCACGATCTGGATCAAATCCCTCTGAAGTAGCATTCTTAAATTTCTGCAAATGGAAAAGCCAACCATCATCTACATATTTGCAGAATGCTCGGTACATTTTGCATATGAATAAAATAAGCAACAAAGATTATACCTCCATAAAAGCCTCTTTGGTGGAGCTAGATCCATTAAGTTCACCTCCAAGAATGTAATCACAAACATACATTGCCTTCAAAAATCAGAGAGCACGAAAACAAACAAGTTTAACTTAATAAAATACAAAAGGACAAGCCAAAATAAGAAAACAGAATGCTTAGTCACTTTAGGACATACCTCAGTCATATCCTTCACAATGATATAAGTTCCAGCAAAAGATGCAGTTGCAATTGTCTCCTCATGAGCATATTTACCATGTATGATTGAAGTAAAGTCTCCTTTCTTGTGCTTCTCTACTACGTTCCATACCTACATAGAAAAAATTTCAGTTTCAAAAGAAATTTCTGAATGCCGAAAGCTGCAAACAAGAAAAATTGAAGAACTGCAAACTATTTTACCCGGAGTAGTGTGAATATCACATGCTGTATATACTCAAATTTGCTAAATATTTCAATATATTTGCATGTCTGAATCCGTGTAAGACACATATACTTTACAGAAAATGAAGTGTCCAGACCGGATAACATAGATTACAAGGAATTAATTGTTATGACAGAAAAAAATTATGGCAGACGATACCTTAGTTACCCAAGGACAAGTTGTATCAACAATTTGCACATTTTTGTCATTCAAAACCAACATCTCATCAACTGCAGCTCCAAAAGCGGGCAAAACCACAACATCCTTCTTATCCACTACATCAAACCGTTTCTTCCCTTCCTCAATAGGAATATTTTTAACTTCCATCTCCTCTAATCGCTGCATATATATATATATTAAAAAAAAAACTTGATGCAAAGAAACTAACAACCCACTAATTCTTTGGTAACTTTTTATCATTATATCATATAAACCGCGTAAAAGTTACAAGTAATAGAGAAAAGAACAGACCTTATTAACAGTTGGGTTATGGATAATTTCATTGGTAATCCAAATTCTTTCATCTGGAAACTGTTTTCTTGCTTCATAAGCAATTTGAACAGCTCTTTCAACTCCCCAGCAAAATCCGTAAGCTTCTGCTAATTTTACTGTTACACTTCCCCATGTATACTCGTTTCCATTTTCCTTCAATTTCTTTATAATATCACCTGAGATTTTTGGGGAAAAAGAACAAAATTTAAATAAAATTCAAATTAAATAAATTGTTTCGTTTTGTACGGAGCAAAACTTACTAGTGTACTCTCTATTCATGAGCTCGAGCGTTTCCTCTTTGTGTCCAAAACCTTTCCGATTATAATTCTTGCTCCTCGTCAAGTTACGCCGGAAAGACTTTGCATCGAAGTTATCGGGATCCACGGCAACGGAAGAGGACAAATCTGAATCGCCGGAGCATCGGACGGAGATCGGCTTCCGCCGGGAAGGAATAGCGCCGGATCTTCCACCAAAGTTATCAGAACCGGTGCGGATGCAGAAACGACATAGTTGCAGAGTAGTCGCCATTGGAGAGAGAGAGAGGGGGTAGGAGGGGATGGGCGCACGTTAGCGAAGGGAGTGGACAGAAATCTGTGAGGTTGTTAGTGGAGCGCGCATTTTATCCTTGGACAAGTGTGAAACTGTGAATGATGATGCAGCTCTTTTGGTTTTTTCGCTCCTTGGACAATATTTTTGTCGTTTTATCTAGGCATAATCAATTATTTTGAACTTCAGCTTTAAAAAAAAAAAATTAGCCATTAATTTACTCTTTTATTAAAATAATTTTTTGAATTTTTTAAATATTAAAAAATTAATTAATTACTAACATAACACGCAGGTGTATGCCATGTTAGTAAAATTAATAAGCGCTTATTTTTTATATATTTTAAGGTGATTTGACGAAAAACAAAAGTTTAAGCACTAAAAAAATAAAAAATTAAATGAATAACTAAAATAACTTATTTTATAAAGTTAAAAGAGTCAAATAAGTCAATATGCTTTTATGTATTAGTATTATCGTTTTGGTTCTCTCAATGCCTAATCAAGGTGGAACAATAACTACCAAAAGTAATTTAAAAAAAATTAATTCCACATATATCCTTCAATATTGTTTAAAATTTAATTTGGTTCTTAAATTTTAAAACATTTTGATTGAATATTTAAAATATCAATATCGTATTAATCAAGTTATTCTATGAGCCTAGTCATTAGATTAAATATTTAATATCATTTTTTGAGAGGCTAAAATATAATTTTATAATTTTAAGAGTTAAAAGCACAATTCTCTATTTTAAAGGGTCTAAGGCTCCCACTACCCCTCTCTTCGCTCTTGAGATTAGACCTTGAATATATTTATAATATGTAACTAAATTGTAAACATGTGTATAACTTTTTTTTTTTTTAAATTTGGAGAAAGATCCACTTACACTAGTGTGTTATACCCCTATCCATATAAGAACACGTGGCAAGCCAGGAGGACACTTGAGCAGCAAGCCAGCCAACAGTGAACCGGGGGAAGTCATCCATAAGTCCTACCTTCCAGCACAACCATCCAGACAAGTGCAAGCCATCTGGTATCCTAACCTTCAAGCTTCCGTTAAGAACGTGGTGTCATTAGTTACCAAACACCACGTGGGTTCAACCGCTCTATACCATCAAGTCAAAATGAATGAAAAAATCTATCTTATCACAAACATCCTCGTCCCATGGAAGGCATCCATCCATGTGCTATGTGATGATGTCTAGATGACAAATTCAACAAGTTAATACCTCCTGGAGTAATGAAGAAGGGATCGATTCCTCAATGATACCAAGCCTATACCCTACCAATTTACTTTTAGCACCTAGTCGTCACGCTCTCCTCTTCACCACTTTTTGTAACCTTCGACTCTCTTCCTTGACTGGGTGAATCGGCCTTCTCAACAACCATCATTCTCTCATCCATACATCTTCCTTGTTGTATCTCTGTATCAACAATTGATGCGGTGAGCTTGGAGAACATGGCTTCGCAATCTCAAAGTGGCATTACCATCGACCCAACCAATCAGACCAATGACCTAGCTAACCAAATCAACTCCTCTACTCCACCCAACACACCTATCTCACCTAGTTCAGGAGCTTCTTCGACTTAAACTCTACTCAGGTTATTTCTTCCATCCCCGCCACATGCCCTCCTCCTCACTTTGGAATAGCTAGTAAAAGCCCTGAGCAATCCCTTAGGCCCTAACCCTATCACCTCTATTGCACCAACTGAAATTGTTCCCTTAGCAGCCACAAAACATTAGCCACCACTTGGTGTGCCTCCTCCTAGGCCTTTGGATCAAGTAGCCATTGTTTGCAGCAAGCAATAACTTGCCTCACAGCCACACAGCTCTCTCAACTGTAACTCCTACCCCATTAAACCAAGGTTCTCATCAACAAGCTTCTGGCCCCTAACCTCATGACTCGAACTCAAGAGAAACTATGACATTTGGAAGAGCAGTTCTCTCAACAAGAACACTTATTTAAAGAACAGCAGGAATAACTGTGTGTCCTTGATCAAAGGAACACTCAGAATGAGCAACTAATTACTGAGTTGAAAGTCGCTTGGGAGGATCCCAAGCAAGAGAATCGAGCTTGCCAACAAGATGAAGCACAATCTGCCCTTTGCAAAAGCCGCGAGCACAATAAACCAGGTGACCTTCGCAGGAACAATGCGGACCTTCCAATAGCCTCCCAACATTCTTAGGGTAATAACAACGTCTTTATAGAAGAGCAACTCAGAGCTTTCACGGTGAAATTAATGTAAGAAGTAAAAGGAGTGAAAACAGACAAATTTATCTAGAATTACTCTAATGAGTCGTTAGTTTCTAAAGTCCTTGATAACCATATCTCGGCTTCTTTCAAATTTCCGTAGTCTGTATACAATAGTTCAGGGGACTCGAAAGACCATCTAGCCCAGTATACCAATCATATGAACATACTAAGAGCATCCAATGGGGTCAAATGCAGGGCTTTCTCCATGACCCTCTTGCAAACAGCTCAATAGTGGTACCTACCATTGCCTCCGGGGTCCATCCACTCTTTTGAATAGCTAGTAGGACAATTCATGAGTCGCTTCTTGGCCAACAAGATGCTCTAGCAATCCCCAGCTTATTTGATGACCATTCGTCAGGGAGCAAATGAATCCCTCCGTGATTATGTCCAACGATTTAGTGTAGCTACCTTGATATAATTCAATAATATATTTTTGTGAGAGCTAAAATACAATTTCACCACTGTATTGATATATATGTTCATAGTTTTTAGAAGGACAAAATTAAAAGTTTATCATTTTGGAAGAGGACAAACTATAATTTCACAATTTATTTACTTAAAATTTTATAAATTAGGGGCTAAAAGCACAATTTTTTATATTATGAAGGCTAGGGCCTTGCTTGCTCCCTCCCCCTTAGTTTAAATATGAAATAGAATATATTTATAGTATGTGACTAAATTGTAAACATGTATAATTTTTTTATTTTAATAATATTATTTTTTTAACACGGTAAATTTAAGTTGTCTGTGTAATAATTGCACAGGTATTAATAATTTATTTTTTTACAATAAATTCACAATTAGGATAGTGAAAGAACAAAATTGATATGATATTAATATTTTGATAACTCAATTACAAAATTTAAAATTTAAAAATGAATTTAAAATATGAACAAAATTTGGAGGTGTTTGGTGAAATTAATCCCAATAATTTCAAACATAATAAATTTTGTGTACTTTATAGCCTGGATCATTTCGTGTAGTTTGATATCCACTGGACTTATTGTATTTTCCTACACATATATGTATAATTAAACTTAATTAAAAAGAAAAAGTTAATTCAATTTTTCATGGGCACAATTCTTTTGTAATAAAGAAAAAGCATTAAATTTTTGGAACCATAAAAAGAAAAGATAAAAGAAATCAAGTATGTATATTGTTTGGCAATGGTGGCAGTAGGAGAAGCAGCCAGCTCACAATCCTTAGGGACCCATCCTATCAACATGGTGTGGCAGCAGGTGCCTCAATTGCCAATAAAGAAAATAACTTGATCCTGATTTTCTTCTATCTTTATTTTTATTTTTATTTTTATTTTTGGCTTCAATAATGGAGAGTTGCTCCCTACAGTCACCAGCCATTACAACAGTACCTTCATCTCTGTCCAGAAGTGGGTTCATTGAGAAACCCCTTGGATATGGTCGAATTCTCAAGCTTCCCACTTGTAAAAAATACCCACATGGTAGAAAGCTCAAATTCTTTGATTTCAGAGCTCAAGCTTCAGGTAATTAAAGTTTGAAAATTTCCCATTTTTGTTGGCTATTTTCTTTAGCGCTTATATCAAATGGTTTGTCCTTTGAATTTGATTTAGCTGTTAACATGTAGTTTTTTTTTGACATTTTATGCTTGTGAAATTTTTGGTAAGATATGACCAATTTCACTTTGTCATGCAAAAGCCTTAGTTATAGGGATGAACATGTAGCTGTTTGAATCATAGGAATTTAAAGTTACCCTAATTGGCAATGACTAAAGTCCTTGTGTCATTGAAAAAAAATTGCAATTAAGTTATCAAGGATTTACTCTTGTAACAATGCAGACTAGAAAACATCTACAGTGGCATATGTAAACAATTGTGTCTATAGCTTGTGCTGTCTTTTTATCCTGAAATGCCGGATTTGAGTCCAATTCGTTTCCTCTTTCTGGTAATCAGGGCTACTGATGATTGATCTTGCTGTTGACAACTAGTGTGGTAAAAGTAACATGGAAGCTATTGTAGTAGTAGTCAGATTGCATTTTGCCCCTCTACTCACAAAATGGGCAAATTGGTACTTGTACATTAGATCAAAGAGCAAATTGGTCCTTCTATTAAAAATTCTATCCATTTCTACTGTAAAAATTAGTTATTGTACGCCAGCATGAGGAACACGTGACATGCTACATATCACTATTTGGTTATTCTGTCAGCCACCCAGTTTTTAATAGGACAAATGGATGAAATCTTTAACAAAAAGGATCAATTTGCTTTTTGATCTAGCATATAGGGACTAATTTGCCCTTTTTTTGAGTACAGGGGCAAAATGCAATCTGATTCTTAGTATAGGAGCCTACATGGTACTTTTACCCAATTAATGTCCAAGTTGGTATTTCAGTGTCAAATTAATATCTAGAGTAGACTATAAGAGTATTTGAGATTGACTTAATGCCATCCGTCCTTCGCTTATTTCAAGATTTAATAAGATGCATTTCAAAGAATTAAAGTTCTCTAATATTTTTTTTCCCTTTTCTTGTAGCCAAATGAAATAGGCTTTTCAGTAGAATTGTCCCGGTTAAACCATTTATGTATTGTAGAACTGAAGCTGTCCTTGTATATAGACTTGTTCCATATGATTGTTTAGTCGTTGGTAAATCAGATATAGTTGCAGAAATGTGGTTTATTTTGCATTATTGCTTCAGCAGTTTGTTTATCCCACCCGGCATGTATTTACTGCCATATGATCATTATCATACATTTTTATTGCTAGAAACAACGAAAATCAGCTCAGAGACGGCTGGAACAATCTCAAACAAAGCAGATCAAAAGATGAGGATCTTGCTTTTGTTGCTGGTGCAACTGGCAGGGTAGGCTCTCGAACAGTCAGGTTAAAACTCACTGGCAGCTTCACTTGAAATTTAACAACTGGATGTGCAGTTTCTAGAATGTGCTAAGCTCATGACTCTTCAGGGAGCTTTTGAAACTTGGTTTTCGAGTTAGAGCTGGAGTTAGGAGTGCTCAGAAAGCGGAAACTCTTGTGCAGGTATCTATTGAACTTGTTAATGTATTAATCTTTTATTGTTTCTATGTCCAAGTTATGCTTGTATTTGAAGAGAAATTTTAATGCAGAGTGTCAAGCAGTTGAAGCTTGATCCTGAAGGAACTACACGTAAGGACAAGAGAGCCTAGGGAATTGGTTTCTTCTTATACTTTATCATTCTCAACATTGGATAAAACTATGATTCAAAATATATGAAAGGATAATATTATACTTACTCTCCATTCCACTTGCCTTTCCAATCATTCCATCTGTATCATCCACCTTGTGAGAATCTCACCTGATGGAAAGTATACCCAAACTTATAATATCGCAATAATGATGTTATAGCTAGTAACAGGCAATCTTTGTTCTTTAGACCAGCTGTAGAAAAGCTTGAAATTGTGGAATGTGACTTGGAGAAACAAGATACAATTGCACCAGCCATAGGCAATGCATCAGTAGTTATATGCTGCATTGGTGCCAGTGAGAAGGAAATTTTTGATATTACAGGACCATATCGAATTGACTACCAAGCCACAAAGAATCTTATTGATGCAGGTAAACAAAATGGAGAACCACTGGCATATCTGTTAGTTCGCATCTGCCCCGTGGCAATTGCAGCAATTACATGTTTTTTCTTCTTCTTTTCCTGAAAAGAGAGAGGTGGACAACTTGCTGTAATAATTCAAGGGCATCTGTGCATTATTTATTTTATATTTTATAAATCTCAAGGAATACTTAAAACTTGCTAAATAATAAAGGTGATGCTTAAAGATTAAATGAGAGAAATGAAATTTTGGGTCCTAGACTTCTTATTTGATGAGTTAATTTCCTCTGTATTTGGACAATATTGTCCTCTTTACACTCTGTATGCTGAACTTGAACTTTTTTTGCCTGATGAGCAGCCACTGCGGTGAAGGTTAACCACTTTATTTTGGTTTCATCTTTGGGAACAAATAAAGTCGGATTTCCTGCAGCTATTCTTAAGTGAGTCCCTTCTTTTAAGGTTTTCTTGCATAAAATTTTGACCCCATATATATTCTTTATTTTGCAATAGATTGGAACAAAGATTTAGTGTTTTCATTTTTCATTTTATCTTTTTCGCATCTAAGTTTGTTTTGGGGGGTCCTCATCTGGAAGAGAAAGGCAGAAGAAGCACTCATGCAAGTGGTCCCTTACACTGTAAGGCATTAGAATCGAAGAGTCTTATCTGGATTTGGTTACTCATCTTGAAGTTCCTGTTCAGATAGTCAGACCAGGAGGAATGGAGCGCCCCACTGATGCTTTCAAGGAAACTCATAATATCACCCTATCCACTGAAGACACTTTATTTGGTGGCCTGGTATCAAATCTTCAGGTGTATATACTAACTTTTAACGTTGAATTTCAGTTTGCAACTTTTTTAGTGTTTCTCACAATATCAATGAACTGAAGGTGGCTGAACTCATGGCCTGCATGGCCAAAAACCGAAGCCTTTCATACTGTAAGGTGGTAGAAGTTGTTGCTGAAACAACTGCTCCATTGAGACCTATGGAGGAACTTCTTGCAAAGATACCATCTCAGCGTGCTGACATTTCCTCTCCTAAGGTACCGTTATTCATTTTCTTTCTTAGAGTGCAGAAGACACTTGGCTCTTTTCTGTGAACATGAAACACAATTGAGAAACTGAGTGGCAGAGCTTGAGCTCATGAAGCGTACATAAAACATTCTTTGAGATTTTGAGCCTTTCCATCATCTAAGACATGACTATACTGCATCTCTCCTATGAGAAATTGCTTAAATTGTTTGATAAAGAAAGTGTGATGCTCCTGAAGTAGAAATGATCTTTTCTCGTTTAGTCTCTCATCTATATGAAGAGCAGGTGATCAATCGTTCATATGAGGGCTAGCCATGTTAGTGTGGTGGCTCAACAGGCAGGGTGGATCCCAGGGTCATTTTTAAATGCTGTCATGGTTTAGGAAATGATCCGTAACATGCAATGGTTGTGACTTGTAAGGAAGAAGTCAGTGTACCGATAAATATCAATTGATCATTCAGCTACACAAACAACCTTAGTGTCCAATTAACTTTCTGCCCTGATGTAAACAGGAATATGATACTCCCACTAAGCCTGACCCAGCACCTGCTAGGAGCATTGTAACCGAGAAACCAACTACCCCTACTGAGAAGGAGCCTGCACAGGCGAAAGTTCTGAAAACAGAGCCACTCTCTCCCTACACTGTGTAAGCCAATCTATTCAATAGTAGCTGAGTTATGCCTTCATATCAAGTATGTTAAAGGCAAGAGCTGATTGATTTTGATAGCTATGACGACTTGAAGCCACCTAGTTCTCCTAGTCCAACACCAGGTAGGCCCAAAGAAGTAAGTTCCAGTGCCTCTGCACCAGCAGAAAATGTCTCAACTTCCACTGAAGGAAACAGTGTGCCAGCAGCTGTGGCTACTGACATCACTGAGAAGGATTCATCCAAGCAGTCAACTAGTCGTTCTCCCTATTATGCGTAAGTTTGCTACTATATTTTGGGGTTGTCCTTCTTTGGCTGAGTCTCCTTATTCTTCTTTAAAATAAAAACATTACAGTTTTTCTCCACATTTATATTGATCCCATTTCCTCTATTTTCTGCCATGCCACAAAGTATAACTATCACAACCAAACATTTTTATCGTGTAGTAGGTTTTTTGCCTAGTGCCTTATCAAATTATATGATAAGAATTAAGCAGTTAAACACTTTAGTCTGTTTCTTTGATTTGCTTCAATATAATAATAACATGTATATATTTTGATCTTTTATTCACTTATCTTTAATATTATGGTGACTTTATATTCACTTTTTACCCTGTTGAACAACCTTCCAGTTTTAATCTTGGTTTGATTTCTTGTTTGGCCATTTAGTTTCTCCGTACCATTCATTATAGCCCTCCAACTGTTTCAGATATGCCGATCTTAAGCCCCCTACATCACCATCTCCTAGAGCACCAACAAATGCACCAGCAGACAGTGGGTCCAAAGGTGATACATTGTCAGGAAACAGCACAGCTCAATCTCCGATAGCTGAGAAACCAGGTGATGAACAGCCTGATACCAAACCAACACCAAGACCACTTTCTCCTTTTGCTATGTGAGTTCCCTGGTTTTCTTCTTTCTTTCTCTTTTGTTGAAATATGATTTTATGAATTCTTTACTTCATTACAATGCCAATAAAGTATTTTTCTATTGTAGAAATATGCTTACACTTCAAAAATCAATCCTAATCGTAGAACCTTCTCATATAAATATAAGTGGTATTCTTTGTGATTTGAGTTTCTTGGTGCAAGGGCATCATGCATGCATACATATACACTTGTTGAGCAACCTTCCCAATTCAGTTTCGGTTTGATTTTTTTGTGCAGCCATTTTATTCTTTCCATTCCATTCATTGTAGCCCTCTGACATTTTCAGGTATGCCGATCTTAAGCCTCCTTCAACGCCATCTCCTAGAGCACCGACTTCTGCACCAGTGGATAGTGGGTCTGAAGGTGCTACATTATCAGGAAATAGCACAGCTCAATCTTCTATAGCAGATAAACCAAGTGATGAACAGCATAATACCAAACCAACACCAAGACCACTTTCTCCTTTTGCAATGTGAGTTCCCTGGTTTTATTCTTTGTTTCTCTTCTGTTTAAATATGATTTCATGAATCCAATGACTTCATAAAAATGCCATTAAAGTAATTTTTTATACTAGAAATATGCATTACACCCACTTCAATATCAATCGTGGTCATCAAATCTTCACACACACATACATATAGACCTATCCTTCTTTGTGATTTGCATTTCTTGATGCATGAACACACACGCCCGCATATATATTTTCTGCATGTATGCTAGACCTGCTAGTTTACAAAGTCTGGAACTGTGGGACTCTGTTGCATAATCTTCTCATATAAATTACCAGGTATGAGGACTTGAAGCCTCCAACATCGACGATACCATCCCCAAAGAAATCTTAAAGAGAACAAAACTACCAGCCAAGTCCAATAAGGTACAAGTCCAAATTCCTTGGCATTTTGTGTTTCTTGAGGAAATTTAGTTGCATGGAAGTAATGATCAGTCTATGATTGTAACAGAACCATGAAAGCAAATTGGACCTCACCACTATAGTTATGTGAAGCAAGCTAGCAATTTAACCTGCGGCAGTATTTTATGGAAATTTCTTGTTATATGATGCTGAGAGCCTGAGATTGTGACTATATATGTGTATGTATATGCATTTGTTCCTTTCCCCTGTCAATACTTTTCGAGATTATTTGATACATTTGGACTGATGCTTCTGAAACATAGTAAAGCACAATAACCACGATTTGGTTCGAATGTATTTTATATAAGGATGTCTCGAGTTAGATACTTTCTAACATCAACCATTTTCCTTTTCCTTAACCCATTTTTTTCTTTTCGAGGCAGCTTAAACACCGAGAAAACAAGAAGATACACACATGGCATGATGCACCTCACTTGCTATTTCCTGATTTCTTTCTCTGTTTGAGAAAGATAATTAGAGTCCAGATGCTGGCTTGAGAGTAGAAACTGTATGAAATGGTGATATTGCATCTTTGATAGGGGAATACTGTGTTTTGGGAGAATGAAAAAAAAAAATTCTCTTTGACCAGAAAGAACAGAACCAACAAGCAGTAGCCATATACATCATTCAATGAACTTTAAATTTTGTTAACAATTGTGGAACAAAAATAAGATTTTGCTTAATAGATGGTGCATAAAAGGTGTTATCATGTGTAAAATATGACTTTGATGTATTTAATTTAGTAGAATCTGTGTCCATTCCATACAAATTTCTTCAGTACACTAGTATGAAGGAGCCATCATAATGTTGGGGCATCTTGTCTGGATGCAAAGTTGGCATTTGCTTCTTAATGTTTATGAGATCTAGATCTACAAACTCAAGCTGTGTGGCCATAGAGGTCATGGTTGGCATTAAACCTTGAAAGTTGTGGCCATGACTGTTGCTATGTATTAGGACAAAAGGAAGAATTGGGAGTGGAGATTTGAGCTTTGTGAAGAGAAGTTTTGAAAGAATATCTCACGATTAAGAAGCTTGCCGATAGCTTCTCATAATTTTTTTTTGATACAATGTTTACAATTATCTATAATGCGTCTTTAATTTTTAAATAAAAGAATAATGTATTTCAACGAACTTGAGCTTATGTACTCTTATATTGGCAATGATGTCAATATTAACTAAATTTGGTCATGTAACAATGTCAATTTTAACTAAATTTGGTCAGGTTTTGAGACATGAAAAAAAAATTTATTGATGGTTGAGACATTTGAATCTATTGGATCAACCAATGAAGCTTGGAAGTAGAAGGAAAAAAAAAGCAGCTAGAGAAGCATGACTCTTAATTATTTTCTTATTAGCTAAATTAATTTTTACAAAAAAAATGCATTAAACAACCTTAGACTTTCCAGAAAAACAAATTTATATTTTTGTAATATTTAATTTTTATCCAAATAAATCCCTATTATTTAATTTATATACAAATAAGTTTTTTAACATAAGGCAAACTTTTATTTTAAATAGAAAATATAATAAATAAATACAAATTCAAAGATAGTAAAAAAAACAAAAAAAATATTTCAGGATTTCTAACTTTTTTAATTCAAAGCAAAAAGTCAAGACCATATAGCCGTTTTTTTCCCCCTTATCCTAACGGTCAAAATTCCAATCCCAACTTCAAAAAAGGAAACTAGCCGTTACGTAATTTTCATTCAAAACTCGAGCACCATATTGACCTTCACAATCTTTAACATTCTTGCTTCATCGACTTCTCTATTTTCTTTTCTTTCTAAAAACACAAATTCCCATTGAATTGAATCGAAACCCATCATGGCATCAGCACCCAAGTTTTCTTCTTCTCCATGTAAAATGAACCCTAATTTGAAAAAAGCTGAAACCCACGATCCTATGAGAAGAAGTTTCAGTGGAAATCCTTTTACTAAGCCATCTGTCATCACTAATCGCAAAGCATTTAACCCAAAAACTCCGGCTAACAGTCCTTCAGGTTCTAATTTCTTTTTTCTTGCCTTTTAAAGATATAATTTTCTGTTTTCTTTTTGCTCTAAGAATTTTAGGTTTGAAACTAAAAAGGAAATTGTGGGCATTATTTTGTTGTTGAATCTAGTCTGGGTTTTAAAGGAATTAAAGTTTGGCTTCTTAATTTGTATTTTTATAGTTTTTTTAGTTCTGCATGTTTAGTATCATGGTTAGATAAGTTGTAATGTAAATTTTCCCAGGAAACAAACAGTGAGAGTTGTGTCCTTATTCTTCCAGGTTTTCCTCGAAGGCATTCCACTGGCCGGGAAAGTGTAGCTTCTTTGCGTGATCCCGACAAGGAAAACAGTAGAGACCAGAATCTCAAACCGACAAGAGTCAAATCGCCTGCTCTTTCGAAGGGTGCGAAGAATTTCATGTCACCAACAATCTCTGCTGCTTCAAAGATCAATGCATCACCAAGAAAGCAAATCTTGGTTGAGAGAAATGAGCCAGCTCGATCTTCTGTTTCGTTCTCTGATGTAAAGAGCCTAATCATGGGAGATAACGGTGCAACAACGCCGGAGGTTGCTCTGAAGCAGAAGAAGGTCTCATTCTCTGATGTTAGAAGCGTTATCACGGAAGATATTGAGTCAACACAGGAGATTGGTTCGAACCAGAAGAAGGTTTCGTTTTCTGATAAAAGCATAATCATTGAAGATACTGAGTCAACCCCAGAGATTAGCTTAAACCAGAAGGTGCCATTCGCTGATACCGAATCAACTCCATGGGGTTTGACTCATGAACACGAGGAACCTTTGAAAAGCAAGGCAGAATTTGATCACAAGGAGTCCGAAAACGATTCTGATTCGGTTCCGAAGACTGTTGCAGAAGAAAAGGATTCAGTTAATGTGGATCCCAGCTTCAAGATTAGTCCTAGAGCTTCAATCTCACCTTCTTGTCCTGTTTTGGCACCACTTGATTCTGATCCATTGGTGCTTCCTTATGACCCTAAAACCAACTACCTTTCTCCAAGGCCTCAGTTTCTTCACTATAGACCAAATCCTCGAATTGAGCTTTATCGGGAAAGAGACAGCCAGCAGCTCGATGAACTCTTTGCATCGGAAAGCCATTCAGACACTGATGTTACTGCAGAAACACCGACAGAAGGTTTGCAAAGAGATTTGGAGGAGATTTCTTCAGAGGAAACGGTGAATGAAGGAGGAGAAGAGGGGCGTAATGTATCTGAACCAAACCAGAGGTTGAAGGCTAACAGAACGTTAAAATCACGTTTTTCAACCGGATCAAAGTTCATTACTTTGCTTCTGTTTCTGTGTTTTGCTTGCTTTTCAGTTCTAGTGGTTAAGTCTCCGGCCTTTACTAATGGAATGGAAGAAATAAGCCTATCAAATTTTCAGGTGCCGCCGGAAGTTAGAGAGTTTGCAAAAGCCAATCTTGATCGTATCACTCAAAATCTACAGCACTGGTCAGCTAGCTTCTTGTCTTACATTTCCGACATTGTTTCCAGTTCAAGAGAAGTGCACAAATTGGGTTCCTTCCAGTATGCTAATTTGAGTCATTTGATAGAAGATCGTATGATTGAGGGGCACCTAAAGTTTGATCCCAGTGTAATGGAGCCTGTAAGTGAGAGAGATGCTGGAACTGAACTATTTGATAACAAGCATTACCGAGAGATTGAAGCAGATGATGCAGTAGACGAAGATGATGGTGAACAAGACGATCAAGAGAACGAAGCTTTTGAAACCACGGAACTAGTTTCAGAAGAACCTGATGAAGTACAGCAAGGAATTGAGGTTGAGATTGAACTAGATCATTTAGAGACAGAGGAGAGCAAAGGTGTTGAATTTGCTGTTGAGATGCAAGCTGAACTTCAGAGCAATGTGGACACTGAAAACCAGCAAAGTGTGATCTCACGGCAGGCTAGTGTAATTCAACATGATGGCTTGAACAATGTGGACACTGAACCGCAGGGTGATGGCTTGAACAACATCGCTGAAACCTTCTTCCATGAAGAAGAGAAGTCTGAGAATCTCAAAACCGAAGATTTGGCTAACAACTTTCAAAGTTCTGTAGCTGTAGATTTTACGATTAATGGACAAGAAGAAGACCAATTTCTCACAAATAATAATATGATGGGGTTTTCTCTACTTGTCTTGTGTCTATTAGCAGCTTCAGCTTTCATCTACACAAAGATAGGAAAGCCTTCCACACCAAATGCGTCAGTGCCCATGGAGCAACCCATGCCATGCAAGAAATCAGAATACAGTCCAGTGTCAGTTAGCTCCAAGGATACAATCCTTGAAAAGATACCCTCCAAGAATTGGGAGACAGAACTAGATATAGCTAACGAGTTGTACCCATCAGAAATGAGTAGCTACGAGAGGACCTCATCTTCTTACAGCAACAAAGGACTCAAGGAATCAAATCAATATCAGATCCAAGAAAGGAAGACTAGAAAAACTTACAGGAGAGAATCTCTTGCTTCATCAGATTACTCTACAGGTTCACCTTCCTACGGCAGTTTTACCACATTAGATAAGAGACCTAGCAAGCATGTAAGTACATACATCATAGCTATCCTTTGTTACTTGTCTATAATCAGACTTTGTTTCTTACACTTTCTGGTTATATTTTGAAGGGTGGAGGAGTAGAAGAAGAGATAGTTACTCCAGTTAGGCGTTCCAGCAGAATCAGAAACCAAGTTACATCTCCGTGACGATTGACAAGTTACATCTCCGTGACGATTGACAAGTTACATCTTATGTGTGTAACAGTAGCACTACTGTGCAATTCTAATGTGAATGAACCACTGTTGTTGGATGCAGACATTAGATTAGGACTTAATTGTACTATTATTCATTGTTCTTTTCATAACTTTGAATAGCACTCTTAGCTTTCAATTCCTTTTTTTCTTCACAGTTCCTTAGGTTCTGGTTGCTTGGTTGAGAAGTATGAGATCAAATGAAAGTTAATTCCAGTATTTGTGGATATGCATATTAACTGCGTGTAGTTTAAGAGATAGTTACTCCAGTTAGGCGTTCCAGCAGAATTAGAAACCAAGTTACATCTCCGTGACGATTGACAAGTTACATCTTATGTGTGTAACAGTAGCACTACTGTGCAATTCTAATGTGAATGAACCACTGTTGTTGGATGCAGACATTAGATTAGGACTTAATTGTACTATTATTCATTGTTCCTTAGGTTCTGGTTGCTTGGTTGAGAAGTATGAGATCAAATGAAAGTTAATTCCAGTATTTGTGGATATGCATATTAACTGCGTGTAGTTTAAGAGATAGCTACTCCAGTTAGGCGTTCCAGCAGAATTAGAAACCAAGTTACATCTCCGTGACGATTGACAAGTTACATCTTATGTGTGTAACAGTAGCACTACTGTGCAATTCTAATGTGAATGAACCACTGTTGTTGGATGCAGACATTAGATTAGGACTTTGAATAACACTCTTAGCTTTCAATTCTTTTTTTCTTCACAGTTCCTTAGGCTCTGGTTGCTTGGTTGAGAAGTATGAGATCAAATGAAAGGACTTAATTGTACTATTATTCATTGTTCTTCTCATAACTTTGAATAGCACTCTTAGCTTTCAATTCTTTTTTTCTTCACAGTTCCTTAGGCTCTGGTTGCTTGGTTGAGAAGTATGAGATCAAATCAAAGTTAATTCCAGTATTTGTGGATATGCATATTAACTGCCTGTAGTTTAATGATAATCCACTAAAATTCATGCTACACATAACATGAAACCTGTAATTCAATCATTTGGATCCAACAGCATACAAAGGAAATTGAAAGTTAATTCCAGTATTCGTGGATATGCATATTAACTGCCTGTAGTTTAATGATAATCCACTAAAATTCATGCTACACATAACATGAAACCTGTAATTCAATTATTTGGATCCAGCAGCATACAAAGGAAATTGAAGGGCCAAAATGAAAAAGAATTTTTTTATATCATTGTGTAATCTTGTTTCTAGAACAGAATCAATCACAAGTACTATAGGGCTAAAATGTAATGAACCACCCATACTTTAGTGACTTGAGCAAAGGGCATTCATACCAGTAATTCATACCAGCATACAAAGGAAATTGAAGGGCCAAAATGATAAAAAAAAATTTATATCATTGTGTAATCTTGTTTCTAGAACAGAATCAATCACGAGTACTATATGGCTAAATGTAATGAACCACCCATACTTTAGTGACTTGAGCAAAGGGCATTCATACCAGTAATTCGTGCTACACATAACATGAAAGCTGTAATTCAATCATTTGGATCCAGCAGCATACAAAGGAAATTGAAGGGCCAAAATGAAAAAGAAATTTTTTATATCATTGTGTAATCTTGTTTCTAGAACAGAATCAATCACAAGTATTATAGGGCTAAAATGTAATGAACCACCCATACTTTAGTGACTTGATCAAAGGGCATTCATACCAGTCAGTAATTATGGAAGTTAAGTAATTTCAGTTTTTGTGTCAGTTCTTCCATACTCCAAACCACACTTTACGTGAAACATCTTGTACGATTAATCGATATTTCCTTCTATACTCTCTTCAGTCTTCACAACTGATAGCCCTGTACTTTTTCTTCTTGAAAGTCAGTAGAAAATCTGTAAAAATGACCTCATAATCAGGCATTTTGCCATACCCTGAAAGAGCACATGAAAAACCTTCTTTAATCCAATGATGTTCTAATAAAAGAAAAGCTCGATAGTGTAAGGAGCTTGAAATATTCTCCATCCACTTACCAGGAAAGTAGTTAATGTCAATCACATAAAAGATGTCTCTTGTCCCATGCTCTCGGATCATATCTATATTGAACAATCGAAGGCCCTGTAAAGCACAGAAAATATAATTAAACTACATGAACTAATTAAAATTATACAATTCCATCCCTAGCTTGATATGGTGAAAAAAATAACTTGCCAGCCGGTGACGGAGCTCCTTTGAAAGTCTCTCCAGCAAAGGCCTTGGAGGAAGTTCTGCAACAAAAATGATAGATTAGAGCAAACACAACTGAAATTATAATTATATCCACATAATCTGAATGTCATATATTTATCAGTTACCAGCAACGCGGGGGTCCAAATCTGCATCATCAGCAGAAGCAGCAGCCGATGAAACCCTTGGAAAAGGAAAAATACCAGGAACTTTTGCAAGCTGACATTGGTTGACATTGGACAGAGAGAATCTCCTTACAACCTTAATTGCATCCCCAACGATATAAATTTTAAAAAGAATACCATCTGTGATGAGACAAACATAGTTTATTTTCAAATATTTAGAAAAAAGATGTGTACAAAGGAAATAGTGAGGTTCATGCATCGATAGTGACAATATACCATGATTCACAAACTCTTGTAGTACCAATGGAGGCTCAAGTTCAGATAGAGAGGACCAATCACATGCAAGAAACAGCTCGTGTGACTTGGCACTTCCATCCACTACTAGTGGTTTAGCAACTGAAATGATGAAATAAAACATAGATAACTATATGTTGATCAACAGATATATAGATAAAGCACTAAAAATATATATATAGAAATGGAAGATACCTAAGGGTAACTTCAGCCCAGCTTTAGCAACTTCATCAGGGATGGAAAGAGTATCTTTCACGATAACCATTTGTTTTGGAACACCAACTCTGCCTACAACAATGAACAGCCATTGAAAAAGTTACCAAGCAATCGTGTTTCCTTCAACTGTTATAGTTACAAGCAACAAAGTTTTAAGGGGGAGGGGGGAAGTAAAAAAGTATCTCTGGGGTTCAAAATAGTGACACCATGATTACCATGGAAGTCTGATAAGTTTAAATCAACAACATCCTGAAGCATTGACTGGCGATTGTGTAGATGTTGTATCGCATATGGAGGATCAATAACAATTACTTCTGGATGTGTTTGTCGATAGTCCTTCAGACAGAAAAAACAAGTGCTTACATAATGAAAAAATACCAAAAAGAATAAATATTCAACTAGCCATCATGTTTAATTCTATTTTTGGAACATGAATCTGAAATTGGCAAAGGCAAAGTCCTGTACTTCTGAGGAAAACGTAGTTTTTGAATAGCTCGGTGCATTGGGCGACATGAACTAAATGTGTTTCACCCAAATGCTACTCAAACTTTGTAAAGTGGCACATGCCCTGTTATTGTTATTATGAAAGATTCGTTATGATTAAGCCAAATCAATGTTCTCTGACCACATCATTGATGTTTACAAGACTTTGCATAATGAATCAGAAAAAGGAAAAATCCTCACTTTGTTCCAATTCTTGAGATACTGATTTCAAATATCTGATGAGATTCATGATGAGGAGAGCAAGAATTTAGCATATTATACCAGAAAAAAGATAGGTTTTGATGTTAAGGGGATTTTCTGTTGAGCCAGTTACAGTCCCTTCCATATCTCCGAGCAAGAACATATCGCATAAATTCATAGCAGCAGTTGTAACTCAAGAAAATGCAACACTGCATTCAATTCCTTGTCTAATACAAAATGAATAAATGAAGAATGATCTTGGCAGAACAAACCTCAACAATATCGCCCCACTCTTTCCCCAACAACTGGAAGAAGCATAAGAGCCATCGTTCATTAAAAATATTATTGGCAATAAATATACAAAGAAAAGACACTAAGAATATTAATCTATAATCCGCCAATGAATTGGGAATGATTGTTGATAAGGAAACCTATAAAACTCCTTCAACCATTTCATAAGGACAATATGAAGTCACGCTAACCTTGTGTAAAATAATGTCAAAAGGACCCTGGTCTGACAGCGGTAGGTTTACATCAATGGCGACAAATAATATCCCCTTTTTGCTGCACCAAGCATAAAGATATTTTAATGACCATTCTTGAATGTCTAAAAGCTATTGGAAACTTGTAGAACTCTAAAACATCCTTTCTAACTCATAATTCACCCAAGAAATAATTTCTCTCTTGTTTGGTCCAACACAATGCGACATGAGAGATTATAACTGAAGGCCAAAGAAGCTCTTGTAGTACTTATTATACAAAATTCAGAATTAAAAGATTTGAATCCTTCCATGTTCTTTACGGATTTAAATCAGGAATACTGCAATCAAACATGACAGGAAAATTGCCACCATAAATAAACAAATTACAGAATATAAAAGGATTCCAGAGTCAAGCTTTGAGAGTCCATTTTTTTCTTTATATTTAAATGCACCACATTTCAAGTCACAATAATAATCCACGAACTATCAACTAAGCCACTGGTGTAGTGGCAAAGGACTCGACTCGATTCAAGTCTTCAGTTGACACCTAATCTCGGTACAATCCCTGGACAACTCCTTCCCTCACCCCTTATCATATATGTATATATGTAATGCATGAACTAAGCATTAGAACAGAACATGAAATAGCAGGCTATTCAGATGAAGATTGAAGAGAATCTGATAAACAGAAATAAACAATGCAGAAAGTTCCTTGCAACAAGGGAAGGTGGCATGCAATAGTTTTGGTCCAATTTGATCTTTTAACCAAAAAAAAGAGCAACAACAAGTGGCTTTTATATTTCTTCCAAACAGCTAGTCCCAATGGTATACATGGTGGAATATTCCTATCTAGAGAATCAACACAATTGGCACTAAGATTCTTGATCCACCAGAACACTGACATTTTAGGTTAAGCAAAAAACATGATTTGCATGGATCACCTTTGCACACACACACAATTTTAGCAGTGCTTACATATGACATATCTCCTCCCCACCTCCCCGCCCCACCACACCCCACCCCCCCCCCCAAAAAAAAAAAAACTGGAGATAAAAGAAAAGCTCAATTTATAATTTATGCATACATGTTCATACAAAAGGATGTACACACACGCGCACACATAGACACACTGTAGCTCTAACCAAAGTCAAATGCAATACTAGCAAGACCATACAACTCAAACAAGAATTGTTAAAAGCCATTCTTCACATCTATATGCATACAAAAACACAGTCATAAATAAAATATACATATATATACATGGAAAGTGAAGTGGATATTTGAGTAATGAATAATATACCAAGCCAAACGCTCAAACTCGGGTTGCAAGAAACTCTTTTTCTTCTTCAATGTCAAAGCATACCCAACAACAAGCTTCTGTTCCTCTTCCTCCCCACCTTCTCCATCAAAGTTTTTCCCCTTTATCCTCATATCTACTCTTTTCTTTTAAAAAAATACACTAAAAAAACAAAGATATATATTTTCTTCTTTCTTTTGGTTTCTGGGTTTTTCTTCCCTTTGTCAACTTCCTTCTCTGAAGATTGTTCTCCAACAAGAAATGACACCAAAAAAGATGAAAAATAAACAAAGAATCAAGTTTTTGTTAAACCCTTTCTTCCTCTTTACAATTCTCCCCAAATAAATGCATACATGTCTCGCGGAAATGGGAGTTTTCAGAACCAAAAAAAAAAACACGAGGAAGAAAATATTGGGTATTGGATTCTTGAAGGGAATATTCAGTTTTAGCAGAAGCAAGATTGGGTTTTTGAATGAAAAGAAGTGAAATTTGAGCAAAATAACAAGAAAACAAAATTGTTGTACTAGGATTTGGTGCACAAACAAGCATTGGTCTTTGTTAATTATATAGGAGAGAGGACCTGTTAGTAAGCAGAGGATAGTATGGAAAGTTAAATAATACCACTTGTTTCCCATTCTACCCTTGCCATTACTACAAATTTTACATCTCAGTATCTTTAAAAAAATAAAAAGAATTTCACTTCTGGGAAAATTTGATCTTGGCTCCTTTTTATTCATACATGGATTAAAAAACTGGGATATTGCAGAAAAATAATTTAGGGTGATTACAGAAATTTACAATTATCTTGACTCTGACCCATTTCATTGTTGGCATTGACTCTGTTTTCAAGTGGGATATTAGGTTTGGAATTTGGAACAAATAAAAAGCATCAATTCTTTCAAAGTGGAGAGCCACAGCTACACCCATCCTTCTATCAAGATATATATATATATATTATAATTGTATTTATCACATTCATATACTTTTATTTTGTGTTTCCTTTTTTGGGAATAATTTTCTTGAAACAAAATTTAACAAAACCAAATTTGGTTTGACAAAATTAAATTTTGAAATATTTAATTATATTACAAGTTATTTAGTCTCCCTCAAAATAAACAGAGCAATTTAATTTTATAATATTAATTATGTCGGTAAATAAATTATTAAATGAGTAGTTTAACATCTTACAAATTAAAATGTTTATGTATCGTTCAAAAGTAAGTAAATAAAAATAATTGAATATGGAGATATCTATTTATGTTTATAAAAACTAACATGGTGAGAAGAACACAAAATAAATACAATTATTAAAAATATCTATAAACATTTATCATCAATTGATTGATTTTAAAAATAAAATATTTTAAAAATTATAAAAGTTCAAATAAATGTATAAATTAATAAATATTTTTAAAATTTTGAAAAATATAATATATATATTTTTTGAAATTTTTATAATGTCTTCAACAACTCTTTTAGATTTTGTTTTCAATTCTTTGGAACTAATTATTTTTTATTTTTAGAATATTTGTATGATTTTATTAATTTTATTTTTATTTTTTAAAACTGTAATTAAATATTCACACATAATATTGGTTTTCACTTTTTTTTACCACATTAGCTTTAATTTTTTTTTTACAAGTAGTTTTAAAAAATTATCACATGTCTAGTATTTTTTTGTAAAATATTTATTTTTTAAACATTTTACTATACTTCTATAGGACACCTATAAACCTATGATCTTACTTGTCGAGTCTAACAACCTTCGTGTCATTTTTTAAATATACTTTTAAATATTTTATCATATTCTTATAGAACACGCGTCAAGCATTATAAAATCTAAAAACTTAATCCTAAATATTTTTCTTTTTTTTATTATTACTAAATTAACATCATTGCCCATTGTTATTTTTCCTATCTATTGAATATTTATTACTTTAATTTTAATACTTATTTTTTAATATTAAAGTGACAATAACATATAAAAATATGTTATTATGGCCATTTATAACTTACTATGGAATATTCCTTTTTATATATTTTGCAAAGAATATGCTTAGTGGAGTTCATATCAACCCTCATCTCTTTCATATATGCACTTAAAATCACCTTCTTCTTTTTTCCCTTCAAATATATATTAAAATGTCCTTCAAACTATATACTTAGACTTTAATTAGTATGAGTATAATTGTCAATGCAGTAAGATATTAATTTAAGTGTGTTGAAACGAATTATCCTGTTATTTATGGGTTGAGGAAGGGTATGGGTAGTTCGAAGCATTGTGTCAAAAAGAACGAATATGATCAGAACTTATAATGAGATTGTTAAAAAAACTATATATATTATAATTGTAGAAAAAAAGTCAAAAACATTTCCAAAAATCTTTTATATTAAAAACATTTGATTATTAATTTATTTTTATTTAATATGTTATTTTTGGATATCTATATTATTATATAAATTATGGATTGAGTGAAGTTATAGTCAATTAGTGATTAACTTGATTGGGAAATAACTAAAAGACCATTATTTTTATAAAATAAGTTGCATTATCATAAGGGTGTTTTTGTGTTTTTAAAATATTTTTATATGAAATAAAGAAAATCTCATATATGGTGAGATTCAAACATAAGACAACGTCATTTTTTTTAATAATACAATCTAGAAAAAAAAAAGTAAATACTCGTCGTAGATGGTGAAGGACAAGCTCCAACACAATAAAGACTTTAGCCTCAACATTAATATAACATTATGACACGTTGACAATTGACTTTGTCAGAACTCAAGCACGACATATCGGAGTGATTGCAAACACTTAATATAATAAAGAAATCAGCCACAGATGGTCCAAAGCGACGAGTAAAAATCAACAAAAGAATCGAGCATTCACCGAACTAAAGAGGACAACAATAAAATCATCCCTAAAATTACTTGTAAAATTAAGATTACATGCATAAGCAAGACTAAAAAACGTGCTACAATAGCAGATAAAAACTTCTAAAACTGAAGACCTAATAAATAATAGAAAAAAAACAAAACAAAATATAAAACTTAAGACAACACTGGCAGGGGCGAAGCCAGAAAAATTGTTTAGGGGAGCCGGATGAAATTTTAATTTTTTATATTTTATATCTTTATAATTTGTAAATGATTAAATCGATTTTTTATAATTTTAGGGGGGCCAAAGTACAATTTTATCTTTACTAATTTAAATTTTTTTAAAAAAATTAAGGCCTTAAAAAATAATTTTACATTTTAAGAGCGACGGGGCACATGCTAGCCCCCTGCCGTCGCCCCTGAACACTGGTCCAAATCGATACGTGAAATCATTTATTATTCTAAAATACTTTCAAAACAGAAACATATTAAGAAGTTGATGAAGAGCCACTTACTTTCCAAGAAAAACTATTGGTGGCCGGTGAAGTTTTAGCAAACGACAACATTGCCATCTGTCCATTACAACTTATGAAGACAACAAAGATACTCATAAAATAGGTCTGTAAACTGAATATAAAGAATACGTGTATTGTAAATGAGGAGAAGAAAGAAATAAAAGGTTAATGGGAGAGGAAAAAGGCAAGGGATAGCTAGCCCGAAGACTGACACCGTCACTAAACAAAACAAAAGAAAAAAAATCTACAGCTTAGAGATTAAGACAACATCATTTTAAATAATTAACTTTTCTATTTTAATCAAAACATTATTTGATTCTTATATAGACATTTAATAATATATACAAAATATACATAAAATTTTAATCTAATATACATTTCATTTATAAAAAAAAATTTATTATATATGTTCCTAGTATTACAAGCGAGTCGAGAATAATCTATACTATTATTAAATTTTTGATTGAGTTTAATGTTATAAATTAAATCACACAAACTCGTTCATTAAATTACCTCAACTCATTCATTAAATTACTTATGTATATTAATTTATCTTAATATTAATTGTTTGACTGAATTTAATAACATAGTTTAAATGGCACCCATTAAATTAATTTAAAAAATCATATATTTTATCCATAAATCTATTTAGATAAGGATAAACTACTTATAATTTTAAAATAAAAGGGATAAATGTCTAATTATATTTCTTTCCTTAGTATTAATTAAGGTGAATTGGTAAAGGTCTTATACGGGTGTTTAAATGGTTAATCAAATCGAATTAGTATTAATCAAATTAATTAAAATTTTTAATCTTTTAATTGTTAAATGAATTGAATTTTTTTCAAAAAAAATTAATCAAACTGAAATATTTCGATTGTTAAATATGACTCCTATTTTCAGTCAAATTTAAGAAATAATATTCTAATTAAACTTTGTTTATTTATTTCAATTAAACTCTGATTAGTCTAGATTATTTTATTATTATTATTTGACCTATAAATTTAGCCTATAAATAAGCTCTTTTACAATCTTAGGAAAAAACACCCATTAGAAATTAGAACTCATAACACATTTAGAGAATTTTGTATTTACGTCTTGAGAGTTCTTTATTTTCGGGTTTTTGGGATTTAGTTTTTTATCTCCATCTTTTGTACTCTTCGTTCTTTTGCCATTATAGTAAAATTATCTTTGCCCTTGGTTTTTTGTCCTCTTTAGAGGGGTTTTTCCACATTAAATTTGTGTGTTCAATTTCTCAATTTATTCTGCTATTTTTCTTGTTCGTTGCTTAATCGGGTAGATTCTAACAAGTGGTATCAGAGCTAGTTTAATTTTCATAGATTAGCCCGTTTAGAGATGCCAGCAACAATATTTGAAAATGAAAAGTTCGATGGTGAGACAAATTTCAATCTGTGGCAAATTTGGATGATGGCAATTCTAGTTCAATTCGGCTTGAAAAAGGTTGTTACCGGGAAAAAGCCTGAGAATCTAAATAAAATAGAATGGGAAGAACTTGATGAAAAGGTTTTATCTACAATCCAGTTGTGCCTCACGAATATGGTGTTGCAGGAGGTATTGATGGAGAAGACATCATCCTCATTGTGGAAAAGGTTAGAAACTCTTTATGGGACTAAGTCTCTAGCTAATCGTTTAGTGTTGAAACAACGTCTATTTACGTTTCGCATGAACGAAGGTGAGCCTCTTAGAGATCACATCAGTCAATTCATTACTCTTTTAAATGATTTAAAAAATGTTGAGGTTCATATTGACGATGAAGATCAGGTTATGTTATTATTGTGCTTTTTACCCCCTTCATACAAGTCTTTCAGGGAGACCCTGATGTATGGCAGAGACAAACTCTCGTTCGAAGATGTGAAGGATCATTTGTTGAGTAGAGACAAACTCGACAATGAGTTTCATTTGGATAGCAAGACAGATAGGCAAGTTTCCATTTTGGTAGCATCAAAGAAACGAGGCAAAGGGTGTCGCTATTGTAAAAAGTTAGGTCACGTCAAAGCAGATTGTTATAAACTGCAAAATAAAAGAGCTGCTGAGAGTAACGAGAAATATGTATCTGGTGCTAATTTGACCGATGAAAATGGTGGTGATTTCTTGTTAGTGTCAACGAGAGATAACTCCAATCTCACGTCTGAGTGGATGATGTTCTTTCCACATGTGTCCCAATAGAGAATGGTTTTCCACATACAGTTCGGTTGAAGATGGTGTTGTGTGCATGAGAAACGATTTATCTAGTAAGGTAATTGGTATTGGTACTGTTAAAATTAGGATACATGATGGGACGATTATGATACTATCAGATGTGAGGTATGTACCTGATTTACGAAAAAATCTCATCTCATTGAGTATTTTAGTCTAGAAAATATGCAAAATCAACATCAAGTCGAGCGGTATTAAAGTATCTCGTGGAGCTCTCGTTTTGTTAAAAGGTAAAAGAACCGGCTGTCTTTATATTCTGAAAGGTTCTATAGTGACCGGTGAAATCGGACGTCCCTCGTCCGTTATGGAGTCAAAGTCAACTCATTTGGAGCAGAGGCAACTTGTTCATAGGAGGGAAAAAGGTATGACTGTTTCGTTGAAGAGAGGTTCTCTTTTGGATGCAAGTTTTGAAAAGTTAAGGCACTGTGTTCGTGAAAATCAGACTCGGGTTAGTTTTAATTTGGCATTGTACAAGTCGAAGGCTAGAAATCTTCCAGTTTCTAAGCACAGATTCGACTCAATTAATTCTCTGCATAGTTCAAGAAATAATCTTCTAGTTAAACTTTGTTTATTTATTTCAATTAAACTCTGATTAGTCTAAATTATTTTTTATTATTATTTGACCTATGAATTTAGCCTATAAATAGGCTGTTTTACAATCTTAGAAAAAAACACCCATTAGAGATTAGAACTCATAATACATTTAGAGAATTTTGTGTTTACATTTTGAGGATTCTTTGTTTTCGGGTTTTTGGGGTTTAGTTTTTTATCTCCATCTTTTGTACACTTCGCTCTTTTGCCATTATAGTAAAATTATCTTTGCCCATGGTTTTTTATCCTCTTTGGAGGGGTTTTTCCACGTTAAATTTGTGTATTCAATTTCTCAATTTATTCCACTATTGTTCTTGTTCGTTGCTTAATCGAGTCGATCCTAACATCGATTAATTCAGTCGATTAACCGAATTAATTGAAATTTATGTTTCTTTATTTTTATTAAAACAAGTATAAAACATATTAATAAATAAATAAATTGATAATGTTCATTTGATTGATTTAAAACTACATGTCATTTGTATTATTAATTATTAAGTTCACTTAATTCAGTTAATTATCTGATTTCAAACTGAATTAACTGATAATTGAACTTCTAAAAAATCTTTAACCGACCTTTGACTGAATTAGATCGATTAATCGATTGATTAGCCAAATTAGATCAGTTCGATCGGTTAATTCTATTTTAATCGAAATTTGAACACCCCTAAGGCCTCATGTCTTTTTTATTTTTTATTATTATGAATTTATTTTATTTTAATAACTTTCATATTTTGAATATCTTATTTCCTTTAAAATTAATTTTTATTTTATACTCTTTTTTTTCACTACATAGGGTTTGGCAGACCCGCAAATGAAAAATTATCCCTTTAGTACAATTAAAAATTTGTAAAATTTTAAATGATAAAATTATATTTTAGTTTTTAATTTAAAATTTAATTATAATATTTCTTAAAAATGAAAATTTTATAAATTAAACACTTGAGAAATTATAAAATCTTATGCTAATATAAAAATATAATTTTTTTTAAATTTTTTTCAAAAATTTATATTTCTAATTCCATTCTTAAAAAAATTCAAGCTTCACAACATGTTTAGTACGCATTTTATTTAATAATATTTATATTTATACAAATAAAACATAAAAATATATAAAATATGGCACGAGCTATAAAATTGATGAATTATATATTTTGGTAAATCACGCAATGCAGATTAGATGGATCATGGATGATGGCAGACAGTATCTAATTTCAGCAAAGGCAAGACTGATTATATTCCAAATGTCAAATTCTGCTATTACACCCTGTATTTTGTGTAAATTTTATATTTAGCACATTTCCTTTAATTTGATTATTTTTAGTCCTTATATTTTTCAAATTTTGAAATTTTAATTCTGACCCAATGGTAATAATTAATTCCGTTTGGTTCAATTATGTCATTAGTCTTGTATTATGTGTGAAGTTATAAATTTAATCAACGTTTTCCAATGACAATATCATTTTTAGTGACTATATTTTTTAAATTTTAAAATTTTAATCTTAATGCAAACTACAGTCGTTAATTTATTAATTGATTTTTGTGAGTAATATATAAAAAAAACAAACACGACATTACACATTTGATAATATGTTTGACACATTAAATTTTAGAAAGAATAAAACTTAACTTAATGAATTTAATAACTTTCGTTTAGTTAGGACTAAAATTTTTATGTTTAAAATATAATTAAATTAAAATACAAATACTAAATTTATAATTTACGCAAAATATAATTTCTAATAGTAAAATTTAACCTATTCCAAATCACTAGTTATCCATAATAATTTTTGAAGATTAAATTATGACATTATTAAATAAATTAATATAATTATCAGATTTATATATGAAAAAAATGAGAATCTTTATCTTCTTCTTCTTTTTTTTTGGCAAAATGATAGTATTATGATACACGTGCTTAAACAAGTAGTATTATTTTTGGTGGCTGCCACACGTTTTTGCAGGAATCATGATGTTCACATTTATCATCTGGCTCAGAATTCTGCTGTGCGCTGTGCAATATAAATTTTCGGACTAGTAAAAATAGATTTGACTCCAAAACATTAATTTTTTGAAGTTAATCGGATTGATTTATTTGTTTTTCTCGAATTAATTTAAATAAATAATTTTATTTTTCAGTTTAAATTAAGTTATATTTTGTAATTCGAATAACAAATTTAAGTAAACATCTCTTGAATCCTTGATAATTTTGAAAATATATAAATTTATCTTTTTAAAAATACAAAATAATATTTATATTTTTAAAATATTTCCCAAAATTTTATAAATATATATCAAAAAATAAAAATATTTAAAATATTAAAATAGTAAATTACAAATTATAATTTTTAAACTTTTTCCAAAATGATATAAGAAAGTAAATTATCAAATCAAATTTCTTGTTTTTTCTCTTTTTTATATATATATGGTTCTTGGAAAAATGTTAGATTTATCAAGTCAAGTCAAATAAATTTGTGCTTAAATCAAGTTTTCAAATATATATATGTAGGGACGAAGTTAGGAAAAAATTTAAGATGGTTGAAATTAAATTGTCTATAACTTTATAATTTTTAAAGGATTAAATCAAAATTTTGTCATTTTTAGGTGACAAAGTATAATTTTACCTTTATTAATTTAAAATTTTTAAAAAATTAAACAGCCAAAATGACAAAATTTTCATTTTAAGGTGGTCGAGCCCTTGCCAGCCCCCTAAATCTGCCTGTGTATATATTGTGTTTATATTATTGAACTTGAAGTTTAGTTATATTATCAACAAGATTTCAATATAGTTGATTTAATTCTTTTCAATATAGCTATATTGGCTCGACTTAGAAAATTTTCTTATCGAATTAAGATAACAAAATAAAACTTATAAACTAAACTAACTTAAAATTTTTCACTCATATCGACTCAATTCAATCGAACGTTGATCTCTACTTCTAATGAGCATTGATTCTTCAAGGTCAATCCATTTCTTAACAGCTTCTTAAAGCCCAAGGCTTCAAGCCTTTTAACCATTGACCTTATGAAAACACAAATGGAAATGGAAGATGCTGTTTTGGTGGCTTAGCTCATACAAATTCCCCCAAGTGAATGATAGTATATGATCCTATAAATAGCCACGTGAAAATGATTCGTCAACACAATTTCACAGGTATCAATGCTGACTTTGTGTTTGAATATTGAGTATTAGCTCAGTTAGCACCATCGGTATTATTATCAGTGTATAAGGACATGAGTTTAAATAGGCCAAAACACGTTATTTTCATATTTAAAAGTTTGGAAGAGACTATGAATAATTTTAAGCATTGTATAAAAAAATATAGACTAAAAATCGTGATGCTAAACTCGTATGAAAGAAAATAAATAAATAAACAGAAATATAAACAATTTTTTTATGGAAACAAAAGAGGAACAGAGTGGTCAAAAATTATACCATATCATATGGTCCATACCACAATATTTGGAACCATAAAAATCAATATTTGACTTTTGTCTTCTAATTAGAGCCTCTTGGATTGACATTCGCCTCATCAGGTCCTACGACCACTACATGTAGATAGAGCTCGCTTGACACTTACATTCTTGGTCAAATTTTGCTATTAGTACCTATATTTTGTGTGAGATGTGAATTTAATCCATATGTTTTAATTTGATTAATCTTAATCCTTGTACTTTTTGAATTTTAAAATTTCAGTCCTCTCAAGTTAGTAGCAATTAAATATGTTTGGGTTTAAGATTTTGCTATTAGTCTTGTACTATTCGTAAACTTGTAGATTTAATCCATGTTCTCCCATTGGACCATTCTTAGTTCTTATAATTTTCGAATTTTAAAATTTTAGCCTTGACACAAACCATAAGAATTAATTTCATTAAATGATTATTTTTGGTGAGTAATATGTGGAAACAATAAGGTACATGATATTGCACATGTAATAATATATTTATCGCATTAAATTTTAGAAATAGAAGAAATTAATGAATTTAACAACTACCATTTAGTTAAGACTAAAATTTAAGAATTTTAAAAAGTACAAAGATTAAAAATGAATAAATTAAAATATAGAGACTAAATATATAATTTATACATAATACAGGGGCTAATGTTATAATTTGACCTTACTTACTAGCTCCAAATAAAATCAGACAATTTAAGGGAGTAGTGCTATTCTCTTATTCCTCTTGCCTTTTCATCACTCCCTGCCATATCTTCTAACATTCCCAAACTCTTAGGAGAGTTGACTGCCTGCTTGCCCTATATGCATGTATTTATCCTTCTTTTTAGCTTTTGCAAATTAATTAAAAAATTAGAAAAAATAAAATTGAATTTTGACCTCCCTAAAAATATAAAATTTAATTTAATTTTAAAAAAATATAAATATATAAACTATTAAATAAAATAAAATTTTTACTATAATAAAAATTACAATTTAATTTTTATCGCTAAACAAATTTTCCGATTCCGCTGTGTATATTGTTTTTACAATAGTCAATAGCGCTTGAACCTAGAAACTTTTCCTCTCATCTCTCTCATCCATGGCAATCATTTTTGCAACGTTTCCACTTTTCCAATCAACTAGCCTTCAGCGTTAGGCAAGTCATTGGCAACTGCCTTCTTTCCTCCACCTTCTCCTTCTCTCCCCATATCTCTTTCATCTATTCTCCCTTTCATTTTCCTCTCTTATCGCGAGTATGCCACCAACGTCGTTCATGGTGCCACCTCCTTGCTAGTGACACCACTTTTACCCCTCTTTCAGTCATCTCTTCCCTCATCTACTTCTTTCCCTGGTTGTTTTGATCCATCACCACCCTTCTTTTTTTCCTGACAAGTAGAGTGTTCGAAATAATAATGTTAGCCTAGGGTTTCCCCTTAGCTCCTCTTGAGCTGACTCCTTTTTTATTTATGTCTAATTGAAGTTAGGGGAAAATTCTAATTTTTTGGGTAGCTTATAAAATTTTAAATTATTATATAATAAAATTATATTTTGATCCTCAAAAATAATAAAAATTTATTCAAATATTTTAAAAGTTATATAAATATAGACCATTAAAATGATAATATTACATTTTCACTATTTTAAATTTTCACTATTTTAAAAAAAATACAACTTAATTCGACCCACCAAAATTTTTTCTAACTTGAATCAATGATTTTTAAAAATGAAAAGAGAAAATCTTGAAAACCGAACACTGTACATTATACATTGTATAGTTAGTTTCAACTTCTCTCTACTATTCCCATCTCAATGAGCAAGAATTGTATAAAACAGGGATATTATCTCTTTTCAATAGTTAATGTTAAATCAATAATTTAATCTTGAACTTCAGGATTTTCATTTGAATTTAATTGTTTTCAAAATAAAAATACCAATGTGATTTTAAACTATTGAAAAGAAAATACAAATGATGTGACGCCCATGTTTCATACCATCATTTCCCAATCTCAACTAATAGCTAACGACTCTTATTAGATCATTCCTTATGTAACAGGATCAAAATTTTTATTATATATATTCTTTTTAAAAATTTTAGTTAAACCCTCTTATTTTTTTAAAAAACTCTCATTAATTTCACAAAAAATTAAAAAATTTTAATTAGATTCCAATTTTTTTAAAATAAACTCGTAAAATTTTTGAAAATCCTGGGATTCGCCACTGTTTGTTTTCAATGTATCGAAACTTTATGCTTCTTCCTTGGTGAAGACTTACAAGTGATTGATATAGCATTGGAACTTTGAAAAAGAACATTCATGCTTGAATCTCTTAATAGGGTTATTTTGTTTGGCAATAATTGTTATGTGACGTACTTAATTTGTTTGAAGCTGCTAAAAATTGAGACTTGCAAGTCTCAAGTTTCACGACTGTGATTGATTTTAATTTGGGCTAAATTGCACCACGATGACTTTAAAATAGGATTTATTTTATTTTAATTACTTTAAATATTTCTTTTTAATATAATCACTTTAATTATAATAATTGTTCAAATTAATCACCCCTGATCCGCTGACAGATATGAAGGATACATGGTCGAGGAAATGGCGAATATGGAAGAGAAGGTTAAAGAATGGATAGCTAGAAAAGAAAGTAAGGTTGAAGAGATGTCAAAAGCTTTTGCTGCAGGAAAAGAGGTTGGCATCGTCCTACCCATTTGGTATCTGATGATATAAACAACCATATGAATTTAGATTATGCTTAAGAAAATAATTTATTCTATACGATTACCAATAAGCAAACAAGCAAGAAAAGGAAAATGTCAGTGTCTCTTTTACTGATAAGCCACTGCTAGTCTGCCACACCAATTTCTCTTTCTCCTATATTCCTAGATTCTATAGTGTTTACTTAAGATCCCCCAAAGTAGCTTCTTGTTAATCTTGAGATTATCCTTGTGTTGATCATTAAAAAGAAAAAACCAGCTCTGATCTCTGGGGTTTTCTTTCTCATAATGGCAAGAATTATAAAATATTGCTTGCAATCAGCCCTGAAATGTGTGAACTGATCGTCACAATGGTGGGGATTGCTATGATTTTATATGGTTTTTGGATGGTAAGAGTTTGGCAAAGAAAAGAAAAGAAGAGAGGGTGTTAAACAGGCGACAAAGAGAAGAGGAAGAACAAAAACAAAAGGATTAATTATATATAGGTCCCTAAGCTTTAGTCAAAAAAATTAAAAAATGTCACATGTCAATTATTCAATGCACTAACTAATTTAAAAAAATATTTTAATTAGAGTCACTAAATTAAAAAAAATATTAAAAAGATCAAAATAGGACAAACCTTATTTTAAAGTGACTAAAGATGAATTTATCCTTTTTAACTTTTATCAAGAATTCCATACTTCAAGTAAGGCAAGAGTGTCGTTTTATATATATATATAATTAATTGTATCAAAACCTCAAATATAAAATTAAATATATCATTATATTTGTTGTAATAAATGCTTCTAATAGCAGTAGAACTATAGTAAAGAAAAAAAATATATATAGATTTTATATGGAAACTTTTTCGGAAAAAAATCAAGGGCAAAAGAAGATGAAATTAATTAATGTTGAAAAATAAATGATACAAAAATATTAAAAAATTATTTTCTAATCGAAGTCAAATAGAATAAAAATAGTTAAGTACGGATTCAATTTATGTTGTATAGTTCGTACCACAGGGGCTTCGCCCCCACACCTTCGGTCACAACCCTTATCCAATTTTGTGTTTAATAGCCTTTAGCCTTTCCCCTACATATCCTATTATTTTGCCATTGTATTTATTTTTTTAACAAGTGATGAATTCAGATCACACAATCTCTAACAATATTTGTATTAAAAAATAACGTATTATTATATTATTAAATTAACCTAGTATTGGCTAAAAATGTATATTGATATCATATTTTTTATGTTTTCAAAATTATATTAATTGGGTAAAGCACTCTTCTGCCTCCTTAGCGTACACGTCAATATATATGACTGTTAGTCTCTGCCAACTTCTTACTTACAACCAAAATTTCCCCATTTTGTTAACGTCGACACAAATGTTACACATTTTCTGAGTTAACATCAATTTATCACCTTATTTCAATTAACATTATAATTAAATTATAAATTATTAAGGTTATATCCATTAGTTGCTTTTATTGTTGCATTGAATCGGAAAATGATTTTGAATCGGTTAGACTGAAAATCGCTACGAATCGATTAAAAAATCAATTGAATTAAGTTTTTTTCTAAAAAAATTTTAATAAATTTTCAATCAAATTAGTTAGACCAGTCATACCAATGAATCGAAAATTTGATCGGTTTGACCATATATCTAATTTAAAAAAATATTACATTTTATAAGGCATAATTTAAAATAAAAAAACAACAAAAAAATTAAAGAAAAAAATAAATAAAACATTGAAGCTTTTGTAGAAGTTTCCATTTTTATTTTATGCAACAATTGTTTTCATTTTTCTTTTATTTTTCTCAACTCTAACTTTTTTTATGTTCTTTTTTTTTTAAACTTTTTTTACCAAATAAGATCAAATATGTCACTAAACAATTAAGTTAACGATTTTAATAATAAGAGAACTTTATTGATATAAATTCAATACTTAAAAAATGTAATTAAAATATTTTAAAATTTTAAATTTAATTTTAAATTGGAGGTCATAATTGAGACGTCTGATGCAATTAATCATTTTCTTTTATTTTCAATATTAAAAATTTTGACATCGTAAACATAAATAAATTATGAAAATGATATGATACATTATCAATAAAATTAAGTAATTACCAATAAATGATTAGAATTTCAGAGATGATATTATTGAGAGAGACAACTCTGAATTTTGAACATAAATTATAAAATAGACATAAAAATATCAAAAATAAAAAAAAATTAAGAAACAAAGATAACGATTCTTGACGTTATTCAAAAAATAATAAAAAATAATGACTTGACGTTAGTTTTTTCACTAATAATATGTAAAATACTAACTTATAAATTATACAGTTAAATATAAAAAAAATACAGTATTAAATTATATTTTAATTTGTCTGAGGAAAAAAAAAAGGAATTTTATTATATCAAAAAGGACAATGATACGTATCGGACAAAAATGAACATGTTTGCATGAATCACGTAAATGAAACAAAATATTTAATTAAAAATAAAATAATAAATGCTCATACTTTAAAATTATAACTATTATATTTATTCTAAAAAATTATTTATTAGTATATATTTATTATGATTATAATTATGATTTATAAATTATTATTAATGGTGTAATTATATATTATTATAATTATGGTTCATAAATTTATTTCAATATTATATATAAGTTACAATAAAAACAAAAAATTAATTTTATGAAAATTTATATTAAAAATATTAAAAAAATTCGAACTGATTTTTCTAATTGATTTAAGACCTTGAATGATATTAACTTAACTAGAAGCTTTATTATAACTAGAAATTATATCATACATGTATACGTGTGAAAACCATGCATTTAGAAGATAGATATGTGTCTGAAAATAACATAAAATAAATAATGAAACGTATGTGTTAAAACTAATTAATAATAACAAATTAAATATGTACAATATTCAATAGAATAATTAAATTAAAGTGTGAGCAAAACGGAATTTAAACACATAAATATATCAGTTTAAGAATACAAAATGAGTACAGTTGTTTATCATGGTGTTGACATCAATCTTGAGTTGGTGTCGAGTTGACATGTGACACTAACTCAATTAACAACGTTATTAATACTAGAGTGCATATGCGTGTAAAAAACTACAAATTTAGAACGCAAATGTATGTTTAAAAATAACATATAATAAATAATGAAACATATGATTTGAAACTAATTAATAATAACATAAGAAATACATACAATATTAAAATTTAAAAAATAATTTAGCACTATTTTCAAAATCAAATCGGACCAGTTGATCGAATCGATTGAACGAGGGATATTGATTAAGAATAATGGATTGAGTTAATAGACTTACAGATTGATTGAACTGATGATCGGACCAATTAAACAAAATTTTTTCTATTTTAATTATTTTTAATAATTTATTTAATCAAATTATATAAATAGATCTGATAAAAATTCGTAATCGAACTAATTAAATTATTTATCGAATTTTGAAAATGTGAATAGTTAAAATTTTCTTAATTAAATTAATATTTATTTCACTCCCAACATCATAACAAATAAATAAAAAAATGGGCCCCACTGAGAGGTCTTTAACACTGAATTGGGAACCACAACTGTCGATAACCACGAAGCCCAACCGCACACCTCTTTGCCGCGTACATTAGCAACCGAAACCTCTGCCGCTCTAATTTACGCTCACTCGGTTACGCCCACCACCATCGCCTTTCTTCTCGCTACTTGTTAAAGTTGTAATTTGCTTTGCTTCCTCTGCTCTCCACGCAATAATTTACCAAATAAATAAATAAATAAATTCTTTCCCATTTATTCACTCAACCCAGAAAAGCAATTAGCTAAATAAATAATCTAAATTTCTTAAAAAAAATTGAAAATTATGTTTCTATTTATGATTACTTGTTTAAGATTTTAATGCAGAGATATTAAGGGGAAAAATAAAATAAAAATGGCTTCTCTACAGATGTTGAACCCTGTGTTTTCTTCCATTTCCATTTCCCACTCAAAATTTCCGGGAAAATCTGATTCCAGGAACAAACTTCTCAACTTCAATAGTTGTAGAAGCTTCAAGTCCTTGCACAGCCAAAGATCTATTATTCGTTGTGCAACTCAAGATGGTGACAACAAAAACAATGGTATGTTCTTCCATTTCTAAAGATTCTTTTTTTTTTTTACTCATTTTAGTTGTATAAAAAATTCTGAAACTAACCCAAGTCAAGTCCTTCAAAAATAAGTTGAAATTTTGGTTCATTGGGTGCTTATAAAATTGTATTTTTATGGGTTTTGTTTTGAATTAGGTGAAGAGTCACCTGAGTCACTGTTTATGAAGGAGTTGAAGAGGAGGGGGATGACACCAACTTCACTGGTAGAGGATGCTAAAAATACCAATTATGGATTAGATGAGGAGATGAAAGTAGGGGAAGAAAGGGGAAGTGTCTCCAAAAGGAATGTTGTGTCAACTGAATTTGATCAAAGCTTATCTAATCAAAGGGAACGATCCATGGAATTGAATAGTGAAGGCCTTGAGGTTTATTGCTTTTTTTCTATTTACTCAATGATTTTGCATGCTGGTGTGCCTTGGTTTGACCTCATTTAACAATCTTGCTTATGTTCATTTCAAACCTTAAGCACAATTATGTACCGTATGAATTGTGATGGTAGCTTCATAATCTGAATGATCTAGATCTTGGACTTTGTTTCAATGAACTTTTATATAGATGATATCATACATTTTTGGTATTGTTATTAAACATTTCAAGGAACTAGATTTCTCTATCTTCGGTTCGGAGAATGTTATGGAACCAACAAGAACATCATCTCTTTGTTTTTACTTTCATTTCATAGTAATTTGTTCACATAAAACTGTCTGTCTTGTGAATATTTGATGTGTTTATTCGTTATCTCTTTACTTCAAGTAATGTGCATGATTTCATTTAATTTGTGAATGCAAGGATATGTGAGATGGCAATTGAACTTATATATATAATCGTTGTTCAGGGGCTGGTTCCGCGGGCTAAACTGTTGCTAACACTAGGAGGGACTTTCTTCCTCAGCTTCTGGCCTTTCATCCTTTCAACTATAGCATTCTTTTCTGCTCTCTACCTTGTAAGCTCGCTTTCTTCCACTTTTCAGTTTTAGCTTTAGGAAGAACAAAGAAGCTCCCTGTCATCATCCGCTGTAGCATTTGTAATGTGCTGATAATTTTCCCATGGGCAGTATTTCGGACCATCTTTCATTCACGATGGAAGTAAGACACCCGTTTCGCCACCGCAATACATAGATCCTTATACACTTCTGGAAGATGAAAGGATTTCCCAAACTGCCCCTCATGTAAATTGAAGGACAAGTGTTACCACCATACAACAAAATTCTTGGGGTTTAAATAACAGGTTTATATTGTCATATTTCCTTCACCTCCTGTAATCTTTGTAAATACAAATATCAGCAGGAACTTCATGCGATGGCTCAGTATCTTCCTAACTGTTTTTACTGGGACAATTCCCGCTCAAATTGGCCTCAATTACATATAGATGACTTTATATTTGTTACCATTGTTTTTATAGTCACATGCATGGGTTCAACTAGTTTAAATTCTTTTCAGCAATGGAACACTAGAAACTTAGCCGAACTACTCGTCAAATCTATTGCAGTCCATATAGTCTTGAACAAAGCTTAGAAGAGTCGAAGTTCACACAATAGAATAAGCAAAAACACACGATAAAAGGAAACAAATCATTGGGTAGCAAAATGCAAGCCCTCCACTCAAACATTACTTATTTAGTACTCATCTTCACCTTCCTCATCACCCTCGCCTGACTCAGCACCGACTTCTTCATAATCCTTCTCAAGTGCAGCAAGGTCCTCACGAGCTTCCGAGAATTCTCCTTCTTCCATACCCTCACCCACGTACCAGTGAACAAAGGCACGCTTGGCATACATGAGATCAAACTTGTGGTCAATGCGGGAGAACACCTCAGCAACGCTGGTTGAGTTGGAAATCATGCAAACGGCTCTCTGGACCTTAGCAAGATCACCACCAGGAACGACAGTCGGTGGCTGGTAGTTGATACCACACTTGAATCCAGTTGGGCACCAGTCAACGAATTGAATAGTTCTCTTGGTCTTGATGGTGGCAACAGCAGCATTGACATCCTTGGGCACAACATCACCACGGTACATCAAACAGCAAGCCATATACTTGCCATGGCGAGGATCACACTTGGCCATCATAGATGAGGGCTCAAAGGCACTATTGGTGATTTCAGCAACTGATAGCTGCTCATGGTAAGCCTTCTCAGCGGAGATGACTGGAGCGTATGAAGAAAGCATGAAGTGTATTCTTGGGTAAGGGACCAAGTTGGTCTGGAATTCTGTTACATCCACGTTCAAGGCACCATCGAACCTAAGTGAAGCAGTCAAAGAGGAGATCACCTGAATCACAAGAGAATTGACATGTTAAGGCAACCTATTACGGTGAAGACAACAAAAACACATAATAAATGCAAGGATTTTATGTTACCTGGGAGACAAGACGGTTAAGATTGGTGTAAGTGGGTCGCTCAATGTCAAGAGAGCGCCTGCAAATGTCATAGATAGCCTCATTGTCAAGAAGAACAGCCACATCAGTGTGCTCCAAAAGGGAGTGAGTTGAGAGGACACTGTTGTAGGGCTCAACAACAGATGTGGAGACCTGGGGTGATGGGAAGACAGTGAAACCCAACTTGGATTTCTTGCCATAATCAACAGACAAACGCTCCAAAAGGAGGGAGCCAAGACCAGATCCAGTGCCTCCACCAACAGCGTTGAAAACAAGGAAACCTTGAAGGCCGGTACAGTTATCAGCAAGCTTCCTGATACGGTCCAAGCACAAGTCAACGATCTCTTTGCCAACTGAAACAAGTGAACAACTAATCGTTAGTTCCAGTAAAACAAATAAACAAATCGTAGACATATGAAGTGATTAATGAAATAAGGTTAAAAGAATTTACTAGTGTAGTGGCCACGAGCGAAGTTGTTGGCAGCGTCTTCCTTGCCGCTGATGAGTTGCTCAGGGTGGAAAAGCTGACGGTAAGTACCAGTCCTCACTTCATCAATAACAGTAGGCTCAAGATCCACAAAGACAGCACGAGGGACGTGCTTTCCAGCACCAGTTTCACTGAAAAAGGTGTTAAAAGCATCATCACCTCCTCCGACAGTCTTGTCACTTGGCATCTGGCCATCAGGCTGTTAACACACACACAACCACTCGTTATTTACTCACCAAACCTTACATTCCAAAGATAAATGGCAACAATCTAATAAAGCCTCCAAACTGTTCTAAGGAAAGCGTAAGACAATGTTCAATACTACAAAACTTTAGTCCAAATCTGAAGCGAAAACCTAAAAACCACTAGCATTTCCAGATCTGATAGAAAACAAGGCCAAACACGACGATCGAAGACCTAAAATTCTCAGATCTAATAGAAATTCAAACAAATAACTAAAATATGCAACGGATCTAAGCAGATCTAAACGAAGTGAAGTTACATACATTGACATAGAGAATCGAATAATATAGATCTGAATCAAAATAAAAAGAGATACCTGGATTCCATGTTCAAGGCAGTAAAGTTCCCAGCAGGCATTTCCGACTTGAATACCAGCCTGACCGATGTGGACTGAAATGCACTCTCTCATTTTCGCTCACTAAAAATTCAAAAACGTAGCAATAGAGAAGTAAATGGAAATCGAAGGTAAATCGAAGGCGTTTATTAAGACACCTTCAGAGATAACAATTTGAAATGCGGTGGTTCTAAAGGATGGAATGGATATGGATATTTATATTGGGAGCGTGCGAGACAATTGCAGGTATTTGAGGGTGGTGCTGTGGTTAAACTAGGGCAGAACAGGTTGTATTATTGGTGTGGCAGAATATGATTGGGTTTTTACTAACTAACGTTGTAACCATGGTTAGTTGCATTTGCCATTTTTTTTAGTTTTTAAATTTTGCCGCCCGTTGGACTGGTGTGGCTGGACGATCGGGTTGCTGCAACGTGTAACTTTTTCTATTTACTATTTTTAAAATTTTACTCAATTTAAATTTTGAAATTTGACGAAAAAGATTGTAGACTTTAATATGAATGTTTTAAAGTAAGTCGTTGAAGGATGAAAACACATGGGTAGAGACGGTAACGAGGTGAAGCGAAAAATTCGTCAATTTAATAAGAAATTCAACTTTTAACTCTATTTGACCCCAATTTAATTTATTTATTTGATTTTTTATTTTAAAGTAAATAATATATTTTAGTTTAAATTTAAAAATTAATATATTTTTATTTATCGAAATCAAAAACTTTATATATATTAGTGGCATTTTCTGTAAATATATTGAGGAGGGATGAACTTTCCTCAAACTCAATTCTCAACCCGACTTGCCTTTAACCCGAATTTTCGAAAAAAACTGACTCTAACGAATCAAATTGGGTCAAAATCCATCGGACTTGGGTTTTTTTTTTGTCATCCTTAATCAAGTGTATTACATTAGTGGTCACCCAACTATATATTTTTTTTCTTTTTTTGGTCACTTAAAGTATAAAAAATTAAAAAATGGTTATCTTACTATTAATAAATTTCTTTTTTGTCATTGAACTATGTAAATTTGTAAAATAATCACTTAACTATTTAATTTTGTCTTTTTTTTGTCGTCAACTATTGTGAATTTTTTAGTGCTTTTATCTCTATGTAAGCCAATTAGTGACAATAATAAACAAAATTGAATAGTTAGATAAACATTTTGTAACCTTTTTATAGTTAAGTGACTACTAATATAGTTTACCTAAATTATATTGGTAATTTTTGATAAGTTTCTTTTTTAATAACTCAACTATTAAAAGTTCTAAAATTGTCTACCAACTATTTGATTGTCTTTTTTGATTTCCACTTCTTAAATGGTTAGAAGGAAATGATTTGATGACATTTTAAAATTTGCATAGAATTTTAACCCTCAACACTTACATTATGTCAATTCAATTTTGATTCTAAAAAAAATTAACCCTTAACATTTACACATCGTATAAATTGATAATATGAAAACTATCTTGATTTTTTAGGTGTTTCTATTTTTGATATGTTCCCGATCAACTGTAACTGATAAAGTTGTTCTTTTAGCATTTTAAGTGAAAAGGATACAAAGAAACAAAAAAAATCAAATTACATAATAAACAAACATTGATAGTTAATATTTTATAATCGAGATTAAATTGACACAATGTATAAATGTTGAGAGTTAAAGTTGTTATTATACCGATTTTAAAATCAACATCAACATAACTTAGATAAGTGAAAAAAAAAAACCTTAGCAATATTACGAGAATAATGAAAAAAAAAACACTTACCTGATTTGCTGTAAGAGACGAAGAACACTTGAGAGATGAACGGTAAATAATAGAGAAATGGAGGTTTCAAACAAGATGGCAAATACCCACAACTTTCACAAAGTACATAGACCTATAGTAGAATTTAACCTTTATTTGTAATTGTATTTTATTTATTCTTCTAAACCCTAAAAGAAAAACTCTAGTGATATTTTAAGGGAGCTTGAACAACTCATATCTGTAATACATGGCCAAGGGATCATAAGTATCAACAAAAATGGCTCATTTATACCTTATTGCCTGTCTCACATGAATCAATAAACATATGGAGTTACTTTTATCCATACACCTTCCATAAAGCCCCTTATTTTAATTACTCAGATACTCCGAGACGATACTCGTGTTCATAAGTTACTCTACAATTAAAGAAAATGCTATGTGAAAGACTACCCGATCAGCGGTCACCTTTTTCATATTCAAGGCTGAAGAAACTTCTTTGAAGATGCAGTTTAAGTCTGTAAATTGTATTTAACACTGTTTCAAGTGGCCGGTTGTGCACCATTCCATGAGCGTGGGTCATCAAAGGGTTCATTGATCCTACGGTGGTCACGGCTTTCTTGCATGAATGTTACCCCAGTCCATATCCCCCGTATAAGTAAGATGGTTACAAACACAGCACTTCCAAGGGTGCAACCCACCTGTTTCCGATCAAAACATGTTAGAAGAGAACAAGTGTCATAAAAAGATCAGTTTGTAGAACTCAGCACTCAAATAACATATCAAGCAAATTCCAACCAATGCTCAATGAATTCAACTTCAAGTAAAATAATGACGATACAACAAAGAATCAACTTCCGCCATGCAAGGATATTAACCAGCATGGGTCCTACATCAGTATGTAATACAACAATTTGTTTTCTAACATTCTAAATACCCAAGACCACAGTTTCAAACGCAAGAGAGAGCTTTTTCTGCCCTTCCCACAGTCCCGACTCCCGAGTCAGTACATGGATTTTCAAATCGAAAATTGCTTATTGGTTCACCATAAAATCTTCCGCGATCAAGTTGGGGTCAACAGAACTACCGGCTGAATCAATGCAAATAAAAAGGGATAACCCGGAAGAAAACCAGTTTGCCAAAATTGAGCACGCTTATTGAATTTCCAGCCCCAACAGACAAACATTTCATCAACCAATGGAAACCCTAAACTATCAATTTCACAATACTTCATTTCAGTTCATGGAACCATTCATCCCCTTCTAGGTATAAACTAGTTTTCCCATAGCATTGGACAAGTCAAGCTTATCCCTCTTGAAATCAAGCTTCTCCATTTATGTTATTATAGCAGAATGTGATTGGAATAGAAAACTACATAAAATAGAAAAGAAAGGGGAGATTAAAATGACGAATTACCTCAAGGAATGCCTTTAAAACCCATAAAAATGCCAGTATCAGAACTCCATCAACAGAGAATCCAACCTACAATAACTCAAAAAGAAATGAAAATTTCAATACTTGAAGCAGGAGAATTAAAAAAGAAGATGGTGTACAAATTAAAGGGTGTACCAGTTTAGTAGAGATTGAGATGGGCAAAATAGCTCGTAAGGCTTTCCTTGCTCGTTTAGATATCTTTCTAAATACGTTTTGAACAAATCTAACTAACAGATCCAAGCTCCTATCTTCTTCCTCTTCATCGTCATCTTCTTCATCGTCATCGAACTCCGAAGTGATCGAACGGCTCCAGTTGCGAGGGCCATCCACAAGATTATCAATCCCCTGATTAACATTTCAAACTCTGGGTTTAAAAGTCTCGAGCAAATATATTGTATTTGTAAAAAAGGGGCACTGACCTGAGGGTAATTGGGGATTCTTCGTGAAGCAAGAAGGGGCTGAAAGGAGTGGGATTTGAAAGCGAGGGTTTTGGGGTTACAGGAAAAGTGAAACGGCGGCGGTTTTTTGTTGGGGAAGATCGTGAGAAACAGAGGTGAGTAGTTAACGGTGAAAGACATGAGACTGGCAATTATGGAAAGCAATAACACTATAACATGGGTTGTTCGAGGTTTTATTAGCCCTTCATTTTTGTTGTTTTGCTTTTTCTCTTGGATTTGTGTATTAAAAGCAAAAAAAAAAGAAAAAGAAGAAGCACTTAACCATTTTTATTGGGTCAAGTTAAATTCTTGTAGTTGTTGAAAACTATAAACCCAGAAGTTGTGGGTTAGTCTGATGAGTAAGTATTTATCACATTAAGTGTGGTTTGGATTTGAATCTTGTTGTTATTAGAATTTTACAAATGATTTTATTATTTATAAAGTTATGATTCTATCAAGGGAATAAACATTATTATTTTTTTATTTTAGGGTGAAAATGTATTTTTTTGGGTCAAGTCTACATCACATAGTCTTGTAAGTCGATAATCTTGATTAAGAAAATTCACCTTACAAACTAAAGACAACTACGAGCTCAAGACCTGACTTCGTACCATTAGGGTAATATTCCCTCACAATTAGACCTGTTCATGGGGGTTGAGCCAGGCTTGCTCGAAAAAATGAGAGGTTTGAAAAAAAATATAGGCCTAAAAAATGAATATTGGTAAAAAAATAAGGCTCATTCTAAAAAACGGGCTAGGCCTCAGGTAAGATATTTTTTACCCGAGCCCAATCCGAATTTACTAAATAACAAAAAAAATTTGCTATTTTTTTGTTATTTTAATGATATTTTCTTCTTGTTTTCTTCATATTTTGCTACCATTTTACTATTATGTTCTTATTATTTTATTGTTATTGTTTGGATATTGTATAACATTAGTTTTATTGTTAATTTTGTTATTATTTTAGAGACATTTTTTTGTTAAATGTATCTATCTTAGTATTATTTAAGTATACATATTTTTTAAAATTTATTTTTAATTTATTCATAAATATTTATTTTAATGTTTTCAATATTTTTGATGTGTTATCTACATTTAAGAAATATGTAAAAAAATAATATAATATAATAAAATTTAATATGGCTGAGTCTGGTCGAACTCAAATTTTAACATTTTTATTTAAATCAAGCTTAGACAAAATTTTAAACTCATTTTCAGACCGGACCTAAACTCAACAAAATAAACCTAAATTTTTGCTTATACTCGGCCAAATCCTCACACATGATAACCTCTACTCAAACCCTCATACCATCAGGATAACTTGCCTAACATATACAAAGTATTCAGCGCTCACATGTTATACATATCCTTTCTCTTGATGTGACATCTAAAGTGATATCTAGGACGACAAAATCAAAGTCTGAAACCAATACACGAGTAACAAGTGATAACTAAAGAATGATCAATGACAACCCTTTAAATATCTCAGTGAATAATCTCAAATCTCTCTTCCCCTCTTCCTCTCCAATCCTCTTTGGATACTCACATTTCGGTCATCTTAATTTCCCTACAACTCTCCGTCCATCGGTCAACCATCAAACCACCAAGGTTTCCTCCTCCTTGTATCAACAAGTTTCATCTGGCAAGCTTTTGCATGCACCAAGAGATAATATATTCGTCTGCATATATTCTAAATAAGTTCCTTGTAACAGAGTTTAGGCAAAGGGTCTAACTTGGTGCAGATAATGGCCAATGCTCCACTTTCAACACAGACATAAGTTCATTGTAAAATGGTCAAGATTGGTTAAAATACATAGCCAGCAACCAGTCTAAGTGCTAAACCGATCTTGCAAACACATATTTACAAAAGCATAAACTTACATTTCATTAAACAAAAGAAAAAAGGCCATTGACACCACTCAACAAGAAGTTGGTATTAAAGTCATGGCACTTACAAGCATCAAAAACGGTCTAAAAACATGCAAATGTTCTTATATACATAAACATGTCAGGTCTTTTATATGATACCCTAAAACGCCATATCTATTTGGATCAAGTGGAAGAGTGACCAGCAGCTAGCCAGGATTTCAGTCTAGTACAACATAACCTTGCCTTCGAAGACGGCGCAATTGATGAAGAGGCGGTATACGAAGACGAGCAGGAAGGTCATAATCATCATCATGGACAACATGAACACCTCCAAGTGGAATAGGATCTCTCCTAACCGGGAAGTAAGAAGGCCTATCGACACGAGGGAAGCCTCGCCACCGTGTAATCGCCCGTTTACGCTTCTTCTTACTCTCCCAACATGAATGATATATCTTTTTCCAGTTCCTCGTTACTCCTAACCAATGTCCAAACTCCTCTTCAACTTTCTTCCTCCATAGATCATTATTCGAAGCCACATATCGCATCTCAACCGAAACGCATGCCATCCTTGCGACATCGGTGCCGGGCAATGAGTCCAGAATCTGGAGCTTTAAGTCAGCTGGGAGACGCATGAAACAAGCTGGAAGAGGCAATCCAATCTTAAAAGAGAGATCTATCAACAATGGCAATGCAAGTCCATCCTTAACAACCTTCCAAAACTTCAAAATTTCTTTTTCACGATATGAAATATAAGACCCATCTTGATTATTATCAGTCCTAGTGTAATTCTTAAAACAACGTGCCCACAGTAAACCCATAGTTGGCTCAAACGTATATCCATCCAAAGACAATCTATATACCGAACCCCCTTTAACTAATGACCCATAAACCTGGAGAAAATTGTTTAAAGTTTGAAACTTTAAAACAATATAATCAGTTACATTAAGCCCAAAATCATCATTGGCAATCAAAAGTTGAGGCAGGGAATAACAAATTGAAACAGGGGAAGACGACTCATCTGGCAAACGAAACCGATCAATTTTCAAGCCTGAAACTGTATCAAACAACACGAAACCCGAATCCAATAAAATCACGTGGATTTCCATCGCCATGAGGTTGTGAATGCTACGAATATCACCCAGTTCTTCCCCTAAAAACTTCCTCAATAAATAATGCTCCAAGAACCTTCCTTTATTAGCTTGTTGAGAAACTAGGGGCTCGATCAACATGGGTTCTCGAACCGGGTTCTCTCGATTGGCGCTGGACTCTGGCATTAGGATCGGTTCTTGAAACACGGTTTGAGGAGGTGGAGAAAAAGCGTTGGGGTTAAGGGAAAAATAGATAAGGTCACCGGAAGCAACACCGACGGAAAGGAGGGAAACCAGAGGAGACGGCGCGTGGAGGAGGTCCTTGGCGTTGAGGGAGAAACGGAGAGAAGAGGGAGTAACATGAAGGGGATTGAGCGGGAGACAGGGGAAAACGGCTTCTTGGAGTTGAAGAATCGAAGAAGATGATAGAAGTTGTATCCTTAAAGTTTCTTTCGATTCGAAATTTCTCAGTCTCAGTTTCATGGCTTTCTTCTCTAAATTAAAGAAAGGGGTCGATTTCAGAATAGCTTCGGCTGAATCGGAGTGACCCTTTTATAGGTTATATAAAATAATTTTATATTTGAGTCCTTCTACTACTCCTACCTTTCCCATATCAACAGACTACGAGATTTTCTTATTTATCCTCAGCTTTCTGTTACCGCGTCATTTTCTCCCTCCTTCCCCTCCCCTACCCTCTATTTTCATAAGTTTGTTACATCTCTATACATTCTTCTTAAATTTATAATTTTTATTTTTATTTTTATTTTTAAAAATTTAGTTTAAAAAATTGTGATAAAACAACTCTAAAGCTAGGTAGATTAAGATTTTGATTTGACATTTTAAGAAGTTTAATTTAAAGTTGAACTTATTTAGATTTTATTAACAAACTTAAATGATTTATTTTGAGAGATAAATGACTCCCACGCACACTCTTTTGAAAAATCAGTTCATTTGAAGCTCATTTGAAAACTTAATTATTTTACTTTTAGCCTAATCTTTTAATGACTCAATTAGGAAGTTTATTTTTAAGACCAAATTGATTTGTTTGCTTGTAAATTTAGTCTATGCAACGCAATGCTAGTTGAATACATTTGGTTTTCTTTAATCTTGGGATTAGCGTAAAATATTATCGTGAGATTAGATACTATAACAATATTGTAGTCAGAGACAAAAAATAAACTAAAAACACCACAGCGCATCCAATCACCCATCTAAACTCTACCTAATTTCTTAATTAGAAAGAGTCACGTTTCCTTAACCGCTTGCATTTTTTTTTTTTACTTCCTTTTTATATATAAAGGGTAGTCACCAACAATAGAAGACACCCAATTTTGATTTGAAATAACTTATCCTATATAATAGAAATCTCATGATTTTTAAAAATTTAAACAAAAATTTAATCCTTAAAAAGAAATTAGTTAATATCTACTTATATAAATTTAAAATTTAATTTGAGACTATAAGATAAAAAATCTTAACAAATGATTATTTCAGCAATTGAATTGTTCATGGGCTGAACATTAATTAAATTTTAGGCCTGATTAATGGGTTCAGGCTCGGCTTGAAAAATAAGCTTAAATTTTTGTTCAAGTTTGGCTCAGATAAAAATGTTAAAATTCGAGTTCAGCCCGTCCGTATTAATTTATTTATATAATTTTTAAAAAAATAATACACCAAATACACTAAAAAAGTAAAAAATATTAATAAATGTTTCCCAACAAATTGAAAATAAATTTTAAAAAGTTTTTATACTTAAATAACACTAATATAAATGCAACTTAACAAGCAAATGTCTCTAAAGTAATAGCAAAATTAACAATAAAACAAGTGTTAACAATATCCAAACATTAACAATAAAATAATAGCAACATAATAGTGAAATTGTAGCAAAACAGTGACAAAAAGTGAGAAAACAACAGCAAAACAACTGGTTTTTTTATTGCAAATTCGCACTGAGCCAAAAAAAACCTTACCTGATGTCCGACCCATTTTCTAAATGGCTTTATTTTTTGTTCAAATCTATTTTTCGAGCTTATTTTTTTACCAAAATATTCTCATTTTTAATTAATTTAAATTTAATAGTTTTCAATTTTAATGACTTTTGAGAGTTACACAAAATATGAATATAAATTAGTTTATTTAAATTACATCACAAGTCACCTTAAAATAGCGCGATTTCTATTTTAGTCACTCTAAATATTTTTTGCCAATTTAATCACTCTAATTAAAATAATTATCCAAATTAATCACTGCCATTAAAAATTTCATTAATATCCATTAATAGATTATTGACGTGATACATTAATCAATTAAACGATGACACATATCACTTTTTTTTTTTTTACTTTTAACTTAAACTTAAACACTTCTTTGTAATTATTCCAAAATATTTTTTTCCTCTCCTATCTATAACTAGCAAATGGAGATACCAAAACCCCCCATTTTTATCTGTACATTAAATTAAGAGATAAATATGAAAGTTTTGATAATATAATTATTAAACATAAAAAATAGAGCTTATGAATTAAAAATGAATTTTGGGGAAATGAAAAAAAAAACCTTTTTTTCTATGAATATATAAATTTTCTTCAAATTTTTAAAGCATATCAAATCCATCCTCCAATCCCACAAAACCTTAGGATTCATCCAGATTTATGTATTGCTTCAGAAAAACAAAGAAGATATACCCAATTATGTATATTAATTTGCCACAACAAAGAAATTGCCTCAACTTGGAGAAAACTTTTTCCTTTTGCAGCTATGGAGGTAATACAACAAAGGAAATCGAAATTTAATCAAATTATTCTTAAACTACAAGTGACAAATGAGTAATGTTTGCAAGGAATAAGAAAAAGAAAAGGCCAGAATACTTGAACTCGATTGTTTCATTTATGCCTGCAATTATGTACATTTACCAGCACAAACAAACAGAAGGTGTAATTTGTAACTTTAGGTTGAACTACTATAATATGATTTGTATTGGGGATTGATCCGTATAAACAGTGAGATAGTAAAAGTGGGGAAGAACAAACACAAATATTTTACATTAAAAACTCCTCCGAAGTGGATAAAAACCACAGGCAAATGAGGTATCATCTTTTCACTAAATGAGTAAACGAACGAGAATATAATATGAAGGAAATAAACCTAAATGTATAAATTAGAACCTCGAAAACAAAGTCCTAACTTGAAAATAAAATTCTCTCCATAGTTACTAGAAACTCTCACCTAAACTCGAAAAAAACCCTAACTGATCGGCATGTCAAAATAGAGATACAATGACTCTTTAAATAGGCTTAGATTAGAGTTTTAATCATACTAAAATATCTCTAGAATAATCAGAGTTCAATTGGAAGAAACAGTCCTGCTTGAAGTTTAAAATGTGACTGCATTAGGTGAGATATTGTCATGACGTCGCCCTTGCTCCTACCTCAAGTGATCGTTGCCTTATCCCAACGCCCTGATGACCCTCATCATGACATCGTCCCTTGTTCGTCATGTCATTGCAATGTCATATATCTCCTCATTGTGATGTTGCATGTCTATCTTCGATAAGTGCCCGCAAAACATTTGATAAATGCTAGACACACCCCACAATTTGCAAGAACTTATCTTGGTTGCTATATTGTTTGAGAGCCAATCCAATCCTTCATAGGAAGTGGCACATGTGCTCTGTATATACCTGCAAAACATATATATTTTAGTCAAAAGTAAAAAATAAAATCATCAGGAACGATGAATTGCTTTCGAAAAAAAATCTATTGATTCTCTCCTAATTGGTTAGACCGTAGGTGCGATGATTTACTTTATGAGCGAGGTCTTTGGTTCAAGTCTAGGAAGGCCCAACTGTGCCAGGGAAAAGAATAAAAAAAGCATCAGACTCCTTCATACATGCTCCACTTGGCTTGGGGGATATAGCTCAGTTGGTATCTATCGTAATTCAAATGGCTAATATGCCACATCAGTAATTTGTTAGTGGATTAATGAAATTTTTAACGGTAGTGAGCAATTTGAACAGATATTTTAATTAGAATGACTAAATCGATAAAAGAAAATAATTTCAATAGTTATAACATAATTAATTTTGATGAAATTAGAGTGACTATCATTATTAACATGTCTTATGAAATTAATTTTTATAACATAATTATATATAAGATTCCAATAGTTGTACAATTGACGTGATGAATATAAATTCGTAATTCCAAGCTTAAATTAAATAAATTAGTAAAATGTTTTTTGAATAATTTCATTATAAATTCTGATTATATTTGCTTTTTTTATACAATATCTATAATTATTCATAGCCCCTCCCTAACTCATAAATAAAAAGATAATGCGCTTCAACGCACTCTAACAATGTTTATACTAATCGAGCTAAAGCTTAATTGGTATAAATTAACAAAGTTAAATTAAAGGTATTAGAACTTTTATTTTGATTATTTACTTAAAACAATTAAAATCCGCCAAATGATAAAATTGCAATAATGTCACGTAAGCAATATTTATTAAAATGTAAGTTAAAATGTGAGTAAAACTTGTACAGCAAGTAAACACTTTTAAAACCAGACCCATACTTATGGTAGAAGTATTACATTAAGAAGACGGAAAAACAAAGAAAATGAAATTTGACTTTCTAGACCAACTTTTGGCCAAAATTTCAACAATATATGTAAATTAATTTTCGTCATTTTCGTAAAATACGCATTGGATTTACTATTTTTTTAAATTTATTAAAATTAATACTTCATTGAATATTAATAGCATGAGACATTATTCTTTAGCGAAAACAATCATTAGTAAATTATAATTTATTGATTGGTTGAAAAAATTGTGTTAATATTTTCGTGGAGACTTTTGTATTAGGAGTTGGATTATATTTTGGTCTCTGTATATCAGTATGAGATACGTGTGACATGTTATGTGTTATTATTGAGTTATTCTGTTAGTCACATCAATTTTTAACAATACAAAAGGATGAAATTTTCAACAGAAATGATTAATTCACTCTTTGATCTATCGTATAAAGACTAATTTACTTGAATGTGGCGTACATGCTAAGGATTTAGGAAATAAAGACAAAATGATAATCGTTTCTTCTTCTTTTGGGTTGGGTTGTGGGCAGACAAACACTTAAATAAATATGTTGAATGGTATTATTCAAGAGAATTCGTTGCCTTTTATCTCTTTTTTAATGAAGTCATTAATTACTGTTCATTGTCAGGTATCATATTGATAAACGAAACAAAAATACATGTATCAAAATGAATAAATTAAAAGTACAAGTATCACATTGACAATTTCATTAAACTACAGGAGCAAATTTTGTCATTATACCTTAATTATTCTTTACGTTATAACAATCTATTTTAACGCTAATAAAAAAAACTTTTCCTTGTGACCAAAGGCTTCAACGTTTTACGCCCATAAGTCACAATGCGACAATCTCTATTGCTCAATCAGATGCGGCTGTAATTTATAAGGGCAGTAGGATTTAATGAAGCAACTGCCAATAACTCATTGTTACGCTCGAACATGGCCATTTCTACTTCGTCCAATGTCACCCAAGCTTCTATGCCTCCCCATTTCGAATCTAGCAACACTATCATGTTCTTGAAATTACTCGGACTCGTCACCCATATCGGCTTTCCCCACCCAAAATCCATCTCATGAAATGGATAGCCGCATAAGTTGGTACAAGTATAGGGGTTGTTGATGTCTTTGACTTTGCCATTCAAGAGCTGAGCAACCTGTTTACGAATCTCTCGAATTTCTTTGTACCCTTTCTTGCTTTTGATTCCCTTCACCTTCTCATTGCAAACATTGGCGAACTCGTTCTTCATTTTGGAAACTAGTTGATGGAGTTCCACATCGTCCTCATCGAACATCACTGCGTATTTCAGAATCAAGTTCCCTATTGTGTTTCCTGGTAATGGTGGAACCATTCTTTTCCGCAAGTTCACCACGTTTAGCAACGCGGATTGCCGAGACCGAGAGGATGATCCATGAGAATAGGCAGCGGCGGCAGCGCATTTCAGTACGAGTGCCAGCACGATTTCCGCGTCGGTGATATTGTGCTGCTGATGCCCCATGGCAGCAGCAACTTTGAGTTTGAGGTTTGTGATTTGCGGTCCGTGAAACAAGAACCGCTTCGACGTGCAATTTCGAGTCGTGGGCGGAGGAATGGATATGAGTGTTGTATCCAAAGGTGGTAACAACGAAGCCCCAACTAGTTTCGGTAACTCCACTCTGCCATATTCACGACCGGTCATGGCAATCCAGCTCCGTATGAAGGTACAAAAAGACGAAGTGTCGGCGAATTTTTGTGACACCGAGACCGCAACTGCCGTTCCACCACATGTGAAGCTGGTGAGTTGAACGAGCAAGTTGCAGGCCAAAGTCGAACGGATGGCTTTGGGATCAGTCGATGGGACCAACGACTTAAGCAACTCAGTATCCGGATCAGCAAGCAAATCCTTGAGTTGGCATCCGGATTTAGCTTCTATAAAACAAGCCCCTTCATCATTGCACTCGATGGTTACAGCATCTTTGAGCTGACCAGCAAGTGGGTAGAAATAGAGTAGGATTTTGGACAAGGAGTTTTTGAGGGACTCAGACTTTTGTGAAACGTTCGAAACCGCACCGTCTGAGGGATAGAAAAATATGACAGAGCCATAATGAAGGGCAAGAACGTCTTGATCCAAAACAGAAAGATTGAATGTTCTGAGATGGTGAGGCGTGGGAATGGAGGGTTTGATGGTTTTTCTTGAGACAACTTCAACCTTCATTTTCTGCATATTCCTTTGCCTCCTCAAGCTTAATAAATTAATGCACCCTTGTCTTGGCCTACCGTTCTATGCCTTTATATAGATATACAAATGCTTATATCATATATCATATTATAATTTATGCATATATATATTCCCAAGAAAAGAAAAAGTCTAAAAAATTAAGGCTGCTATTAACAAGAAATAACCTTTATCATATCCTTATCTCTCAAAAACAGTTTTGAAGTTGACGGAAAACTACTTTATAAAGAGTTGTATCTTAATATTATTCAAGATAATTTATGAAGATAAAATCGACATTTAAATTGATGATCAACCTTATCAAAAGATTGGTTAATTGAGGACTTGAAGTGTAACTTGTGAGTAATTTTTTAGTGTTTTATTGAGTCATTATTTGTTATTCTAGAGTATTGTTGACACTCTTTATAATACTCCTCGCCTATCGTGGCATACGATATGAATGAAATGAAAGGTGATATCAAAACATTTTATTGACTTGTATAAAAACTTTCTTTTATAAAAACTTCCATTTCAAAATCTAACAATGCTCTTTAAATCGATTTAAAAGATATGGGAAGGAATTCAATGTGATTTTAAATTATTTCAAATCATTGGATACTTATGAGAGCACAAACAATCATAAACAAAAGTTTGAAGTCCATCGACTTAAAACAAAGTCATTCGGATTAAGAAAAATAAAAATTTTATCATAATTTAAAATTTTAAAAATTCTTTAATAAAATCATAAAAATTATATAAAAAAATATTTTGAAGCTTTAAAGTCAACTTAAAACCATTTAACAACATTTTTCAAGTGATCGGAGGTGTCGGCACTAAATACAAGCCTTGAAAAGGGTATTAGACCTTGAGCCTCTAAAGTTGAAAATTAATATCTAAACACTTAAAATCATGCTTGAACATGTCCATATATTCTAAAGCATCAAAATCAATTCCTTTATCATATGTTTCGGGATTTGATCTCACTCATGAAAATAAAATACACTTTGTGGTTAATCGTCTATTTTTTTAGAGTGTGCTCGGAACAAGAAATTTAATCACAACTACCAACCATAAATATTCTGATTTCAAAAAAAAAAAAAAAGGAGAAACCATGCTGGATCGAAATTTAATCCTATCGTACGCGATTTGTAGTTTATAAATTCCATTGATGGATTAATCTACTACTTTTCTAGGCCGATATTTAAGACGCACGAATCCTCAAGACCAGTTCCAAGTCTTATAATTTACTCTCTTTTTATTATTATTTTCCAAAAGTTGACTAAGAACACAAAACAAATGAAAATAGATATTGAAAATAGTCAAACCAGACGTACACAACTCATCAATATACATTGAATATGTATAAATATGGATATAATCCGTATTTGAGATTTTGTTAAGTTTTTTATGTCGAACTATGGAGAATTTAAATGGTCTAATTCTCATCCAAAGAAAGGGACACAAAAAAGGTTTTGATCAATATAGATAATTTAAAGGCCGTTAAAGTTCTTCAAGATAGTCAATTGACTAAATTAATTTCAACTTTGATTAGAATGATACATATGATTTTACATATTAGTGAGCAATAAAAAATCAAGTATATTCTAAAAGAAAGAAATCAAATTGCGAATCAATTAGTTAAGATAGCATCGGAGAGGAACTCAACAATACAAGTGCTCGAATGAGCCCAGAAGAGCTAGCAATTGTTGTTAAGATTCGTAAAGTAACAAATTATTCATTTATATTAGATTAATATAGTTTGATTGTGTTTTATTAAAAAAAAACTTGGGAGAATATTATTAGAAGTACATAAAAAAATTAAAGTAATAAAATAGCCCACTGCTTAATTAAAATGACCTTCATTGGTTTGAAATTTGAAAAAAAAATATTATTTGAGAAGGAACTTGACTTTTTTTTTGGTCAAAAAAAGAGGAAGTTGATGATTTTGGAAGGGGTGTCGCTATAGGAAATAGGATTCATGGTTAATTTGGAAATTCATTTTTTTTTAAAATATTTTAATTTTCATTTAATTTTTTTTTATTTTTAGCTTTTAAGTTTGTGGTTTTTATCAAACCACTCTAGAATGGACGGGAAAATTAAATTTTTTTAACTTTGATAATGTAGCTTACACGTGGATTATTATGCGAATGACACATCAATATTTAATATATTTTTAAAATTTTAAAAAGTTCAAGTAAAATATAAAAATTATTTTTAAAATTTAAAAACCATTAAGATTATTAAAAAATTTAAATTCATAATTTTTAATTTTAAAAAATTAATTAAATGATGACTTGTCATTCACATGGCAATCAACGTGTATGCCACATCAGTAAAGTTAACAAACGTTAACTTTTCCATCTATTTTAAGGTAATTTGACAAAAAATTACAAGTTCAAGACTAAAAGAGAAGAAAAATTAAATGGAGAACTAAAATAACTCTTTTTATAAAGTTGGAGGACCAAATAAATTATTATGCCTAGAAAATATTTATCTAGAGTCTGAACCCCTCCATTAGTAAAAAAAAATATAGGAAATTTAAAAACCCAATGGTAATATGTAGGGAGCTTTGAACAATTTTCCTTTTTATTTTTCATCTAACTTAGAACTAGAGGTGAGCAAAATTTGTTTCAATTCGAAAAAATCGAAAAAAAACTTAAATTATGAATTAATCGAATTGAGTTATTCGATTTTTTGAATCAACTCGAATAAGTAATTTGAATTTTGAATTCAAGTCGAGTTTATTTTTATAATTAGAATAATTCAAATAATAGAGTGGTGTAGATACTCCTTTGATCCTTGTCAATTTTGAAAATGAACAAATTGGTCTCTCTCTCAACAAAAATTACAAAAAAAAATATCAAAATAATTTTTGAAATTCAAAATATTTATAAAATATCTAAAATTTATATTTTTTAAAAATATATATATAAAAATTAAAAAAATTAAAGAATATATAAAGAAAGTTAACAATTTAAAATTTTTCTAAAATAATAATTTTGGAATCTAAGTAAGTTAATGGTTTAAGTTTATCATATTAAAATACTTTTTTTCTAATTTTGCTTTGAATTTTTTTTTCAAATATATATGATTTCAAATTTATATGCTTCATCATAAAATTAGTTATTAGTACTTTTCACTCGGATGTTGCTCACATAATTTTACAGATCCCATTATCAGAATTAGATCACGAGGACTTTCAAGTCTGGAAGGGCGAACCGACTGGTGAATACTCAGTTCGTAGTGCCTATAAACTATTACAAAATGCTAATCTGGATCCTAGTAATTATTTATTACAAACCGAAATTAAGAAATTTTTTGGAAAGCTATGGATCCTACAGCTACCATCTAAGATTACAATCATAATCTGGTGCATCTCTTGGAATTACATTCCTACTTTGGGTAATCTCAGATGTAGAAGAATAGTGAAAAATGCCAGTTGCCCTTGTTGTAGCTACAGGGAAGAAGATTGTTATCACATCTTCAGGCAATGTCCTATAAGCACCGAAGTCTGGCAGTTATTAAATCTGTCTTGGATCACAAATATCATGCACCAAAATTTTTGGGAATGGCTTACTGCGATTTTCAAACAAGGAACAAACGAACAGTGAAGATATTTTTGTTATGCCTTACGGTTACTTTCGTACTCAAGGAATCAGCTTTTGCATGAAAGGGTACATTCCACAGGCAAAGACCTCGCACAAAAAATTGAGAACCACATGGCAGAATACGAAGGGATTAGAGCAAAGAAGATTTTATCAAACATGCTACATAATCAAAGAACTGTGGAGGACTTACCGTTTATGAAGATTCAGCTTGATGCTACATTAGATAACAAAGATTTCAGATCGGCGTCAGGACTGATAGTCTGGGGTACGATGAATGAGGATTTGGTCTCGAAATCGATTCTTCATAACAATATTGCATCTCCATTCGCAGCAAATGTATATGCAGGGTTAGAAGCAGTTAAGTTAGGAATTGAAATGGGTTTTCGGGAAATACAAAGATTGGGTGATTCACTAACAGTAATCAAGAAATGTCAGTCAACAACAACCGATTATTCAATTATTTGAGTGATTATCAGAGACATCCAAGTAAGAAATCATGTTTCCAGAAGCTTGAGTTCAAGCATATCCAGAAAATGAAGAATACGAGAGCCAATAATATCGCGAAAGAGGTATTGAAGAGAAGCGAGAGGGCATACTGGAGAATGAGAAGACGATTCATCACAATGTTGGTGCAACATAGCAATGGTCAAGGAATCCAGACTAGGAAGACATAGAGAGGATTTGGTTTTAAAGCAGATAGCAAAGAAATATATTCTTGGGTAATGCTATCGTCAGACGGATGGAACAAATGGGACAGATAAAATGAAACGACGAGAAGGATTAATGGTTTCCAGCCGTTGGAAGATTGACTAAAGGTAGATTAGGTTTCCTTTTTTCAAGGCATATTAATTTTCTGACGATCCATTATTGTTTCTGTTTCTTTTATTATTTCTTTATGTTTTGATAGTTTCCGTTTCAAATTGTGGCAGCCCGATTTGATATTTTTGGCTTGTCTTAGCAGGCCTGAAACCTTTGTTTTTTAGTTTATAAATACCCAGTCAATCATTGATAATAATAAAAAAAAGTGTTACACATTTGGTATACCAAAACTAGAAAAAGAAAATCAAAATTTAAAAAAGAAAACGAAAAGAAAGGGAAAAGTGGTGGCTTCATTAAAGAATCTCAGTAGTTGAAAGGTGGAGAAAGGTGAGGAGAAGTTATGGTTTGAGTTTCACAATGATCGTAACAGTGAAAGTGAAAGGTTGGAGGTTTTTTTTTTCTTTTTCAGGAATTTTTGTTTAAGGTTTCATCATTTTGGAAGAGAATTTTTTAGAATTAGATTAAGAGGTGAAATTCGAAAATTTTTGGGGGTCGAAATAAAATTATGTATTTTTATGGTAAAATGTAATTTTATCATTTTAATAACCTATATTTTTATAATTTTTAAAGGATTAAATCAAAATTTTATCATTTTGAGGGTCATTACTAATTTAAAATTTTATAAATTATAAAAAGATCTAAATGAAGAATTTTCTATTTTAACGAGGTCGAAGCCCCTGCCAGCCTTCCTGTCTACGCCACTGATTTGACTTGAGGATGAGAAAGAGGGAGAAGAGAAGAACGACATGAGGAGGGTTTTGATCGGAGAAGACCACCCAAAGACGACGGTGTAGGCAATTGTCGAACCCAAGTAATTTTGAGGGAGAAGAAAATTGTGAGTTTGTGATGAGAGTTGGGAAAATAATGAATTTTTTATTTTTTTTAAAATTGAAAATATTAAGTTTCTTTTTTTTAATACCATTTTTTATTTTTTAATATTTAGCTTTCAAAGTTTCTTTTTATAATTTCCATTTTTTTGAATTTTTATTAGATCTATTTCTTAGAACAATTTGTAATATGAAGAGTTAAATTTATTAAATTATTTAAAATTAAGAATTGATAGAAAATATTAATGTTGAAGACAAAATGTGTCATTATACCATTTAGAAAAATGCGATGATGTCAACAATTCTGTTAATGATTTAACAGAGAGTGATCAAAATAAAATCGAATGATAACAGTGACTTAAAAAGTTATTTACTTAATTGTATAATTTAGTTAATAAAGAAGGCTTTTTGGAACATGTTTTGGCCAAAATTTCAAGGATGCATGTAATTTAACTAATTAATTTTCGTCATTTTGGTAAAATACAGATGGGACTCTTGCATCATGGTTTGATCTTTAATTGGATTTATACGTGTTATTTTTTAATTATTAAAAAAACCTATTAAAAGTTGTACTTCATTGACTGATACCGTGACCCAGTGTGACAATCACTATTGCTCGAACATGGCCATTTCTACTTCGTCCAATGTCACCCAAGCTTCTATGCCTTCCCATTTCGAATCTAGCAACACTATCATGTTCTTGAAACACGAACCTCTTTGTCATGCAATTCCGAGTCGTGGGCGGGGGAAATCAATGCACATAATTATATTGCTTTTTGGTATTTTATGTTGTTAATTTTTGTTATCTTTGTATATATTACCCGTTGTCAAGCTTTGTCATCAGATACCTCAGAATAGAAATTTTTGAGTATCTTTTTAACCCTTCTTGCATCGCATCTTCTTCCTATATATGCTTAAACTTGACAATTGTATTTGTTCGAGTTTAATCTTCTTCGTTGTATTAGATTAGGTCAAGGCAAAAAATTTCTCAACTCTAATATTGAATATACAAACTCGACAATTATAAATATCGAATCTAAACAAATTCTTCTGTATTAATGTTAAATATTTTATTTATATGTATAATATAAATATATACATTTCACCCTTACTATAGTTAATTACCCACTTGTCCTTCAACTATTTATTTATTTTCATTGGGTTTGAATTTAGAATTATTATGAATCGAGTTAAGATGGGTCCGATTATATATAGAAACAATATAATACATGATAACCTTAACTCTCTCTGAAAAGGAAGTAATCTAGCTGCACCTTCCAGTACAACTATCTTATTATGACTTTACTCCAATCACTAGTCTTGTCTTTGACATCCCCAACCCCATATATATGTCATGTTAGTAATTAATTAATTTTTTTAAATTCTAAAATTTATAGAATATTATTATAATTTTAATAATTAAATAAATTTTATATTTTTTAATTTTAAAAAATAATTATTTGTGTGGCATACACATGTATTGCTATATGGAAATCACATGGAAACCACGTCAATACATTGTTAAAAGATAGGAAAGGTTAAATTTTTTTCCAAACCCAGACGTCATTTTCCAAATTTAATATTTTTATTCATGCAGTGTTTATAAATTGATCACCTCCGCACAGTCCTTCCGCCATATTTTCTTTGCCAAAATGTGTTCCAAATACAAGGCCATCGCCTCCTGCATCATCATCGTCTTCCTCCTCGTCTTCACATTTTCTTCTTGTGCTTCAGCCGCCCGCCCTCAACCTGCAGCTCCATACGCACATCATGCCGCTCCAATCAAAGTTCAATACCTGGTATTTGTAAATACATATAAAAATCTCTCTCCTTTTACTTCCTGCTCATCATCAAGACATCAACAAGTGTTTATATAATTAATTTGTTGAAGGAAGGGAAAGTCTTCTTTTGATTTGATTCTTTGATTTGCAGGTTGAAGAAGATAGCTGCGATGGGATAGAGGAAGAAGAATGCTTGATGAGAAGAACACTTGCAGCTCACCTTGATTACATCTACACCCAGAAGAACACCAACCCCTGATTTTCACTTCCCACCTCCACGCTTTTACTTTACATATACATGAATATGTGTATCATGTTCGATCTTTAGTTTTGGATGTTTTTATTATATATGTACTGAATAAGCTTAGTGTTTGATTCTTCTATTCATGTCGGTCAACCTTTCTGGTTGTGAGCTCTGTAATACGTATGTTCATGTGTCCCCGTTATATTCTCTCTATAATATATATAAATAGCAACATTATCGTAGCACCATTTTACATATATATTTTACATACACAAACAATTATATTAAATATATACATTGAATTAAAATCAAAGTTTAATATATATACTTGAATCATAATCAAAGTTCATGTATTGAATTGCATATTAAAATAAAGTTCATGTGTGGTTTCGATAATTGATGCTATGCTTGCCAGTAAACCAAGTAATATATACATTAAATAAACATTTGATACACTGGTAAGGCTTAATCAATTGTTATTGTGTAGGCTCATTAAGGGATAAATGTTGATCACAAGTTTTAAAACTGCTCTATACTTAGGGCGAGGATCAAACTTCTGACTACTAGTTAAGATAAGAGAAATCTTTACTATCTCACCCAACTCCCGTAGTTGGAATTTGATTATTTTAACAAAATGAGAATAATATATAGTAAATAAAAAAGGTAGACTAGGTGAATGCCTGACTTTTTCCATCTTCGCATTGAATTATCCTTCGGTTGTTTCTTCTCTAGCACCAATGTAATAAACAAGAGCTAAATCCTCAATTTTGGGGTGCATAAAATCCGGTAAAAAAATTAAATAAATGTACTTAATTGCTAAAATACAAAATAAGGTCATCTTTATTCTTTCATCATTGGGTCATTAATTTGCAAGTAAAAACAAGGATTAATTAATAACCAGGCAAACATTAATTTAGTTTAAATTAGCAAACATCATCATTAATTTTATAAATGTATAAAGAAAATTATCTTCGATCACTTCAGTTTTAGATTTCAAGAGCGTATACTCGGATTTTCAGTATCGGTACTCATATTGAGTTTCGATTAAATTTAGAGTCGAGCCAAATCGAACTCTTAAAACGAGGGACAAAGTTTTCCCAAAACTATTTTCTCCTTTTACATTACTCAAACTCAAAACATTACTTAAGAGACATTAGCTGGTATATATCTTTTAAAATGTATAAATATGAAGTATTATTGGAAAAATCTTTGCTATGGTTTAGTCCCGTAGACCCTATATGTGAAGGAATGTACATTGGACTTGGACCATATTGCAATAAAATCTTGTTTCATGGACCAAATTAAACTAATTGTAAATGCAGTTGGTACATTTATAAAGACCCATCTTCTTCAGCCACATAAAGTCACAGAGCTAACAGGCTCTTGCTCTTATCTATTTTAGGGTCGAAAATGAATAATTTGATTGTTATATATATCAACCATCCAATTGAGAGACCATAATTGCTATGGCAACCATAGCCACAAGTGCTTCAAAGTTGATTGTTATTTATCATACTAGTTTTTTTCTGCATCGATTCATCGTATAAATGTATTAATTAAAATAGGTTTAAATACTCATCTAACTTCTAAATTTGTCCCTCTTGATACTTTTTATAACACCGTTAAATTTAGCACATGTGTCAATTAACAATTTGTTGTGTCAATTAATATTAATAGAATTTCATGAAGATGAAGATTGGATTCCAAAATTTGTGTTTGATTTTAATGTATTTCGATTTATAATTTTTTTAAATTTTTTTGTTTAATTTTTTTTAATTTTATAATTTTTAATATAAAAATAATATTTTTGTTTAATTTAATTTTTGTAATTTTTTAAAATTTTAATTCATGTATAAATTATTTATGATTATTTATAATTTTTAGATTTTTTATTTTTTTATGAAAAATCGAATTATCACATCATCAATGACACGTGGCACAGTCTTAGAGTGCCACAAGTGCAAAACTTAATGTTGTTAAAAAAGTACTAAAAACTCTTGACAAAATAAAAATTCAGGTACCAATTTGAAAAAAAAATAATCACAAGTATCAATTTGAGAGAAAGTAACAAATTCAAGGGTTAAATAAGTATTTAAGCCATAATTTTATCTTTTATATATATATTTTGTAAAATATGATAAAGAAATTGACACGTCATATTTCATAGGTCAAATATTTTAAAACTAACGAATGATATTAGCTGGTCAAATATAAATATTGTATATATAAATATGAAAATTTTAATTATGAAAATACTTAAAGTAATAAATAATTCTAATTATATTATTATTTAAAAATTATAAATTATTGGGTGAATTACATTAGTAGTCACTCAATTATTAATAAATTTCTTTTCTTATCACTTAACTATAAAAGTTATAAAATGGTCACTCAACTATTCAATATTATCTATTTTGGTCACCCATCTATCTTGGATTTTTTTGGTGCTCCCATTTTTACATTAGCTAGTTGGTGAACAAAAAAGACAAAATTGAATAAATGAGTGACCGTTTTGTAACTTTTTATAGTTTAGTGATGAAAAAGATATTTACTTAATTGAGTAACCATTTTATAATTTTTTATAGTTAGATGATAAAAAAAATCATAATTGGATGATCTCTATTGTGATATACCCAAAATTATTAGTGTGTAAAATCAAAAGTGATTCAAAACTCTTTGAATGTACATAGGGAAATTTTATCAAAATTTGTGGGCTAATTTGACTTTTTCTAATGCATCATATGGAAATTTTAACAAAATTTCTAACCAACACTCAAAATCTAAATATAATAAAGAGAAAAAGAAAGATTCAATCAATCAATGGAGTTACGGCTTTATATTTGAATCCAACAGTTCATATTGAGATTTTCTTATAAAATTGTGAGAGGCATGCTTCACATTCGCACCAAATAATTGAGGCTTTCTATCTTTCTTTTGAAAAATGAGAAGAAGAAAATTATTATTATATGAATTGTTGTGATTTTGGGGCTTCACACTTTAATGGGAAAAAGGCAGATTGAATTTTAGCTTGATTGATATGAGTATTGTTGTCAATATAGGAGAATGTGAGTTCGAGTGTGCTGTAGTGCATTATCCTTCTATTTATGGGTTAGGGAGGGACTATGGGTAATTCTAAATTTAAGGACTAACATAAAAAAAAAAAGTTCAAGGAATAAGTTAAAGAAAAATTACCAAAATTATAGAATAGATATTACCTTATCCCTATGTTTTGAGTATACATAATTATAGGTTAAATTATACTATTAGTCCTTATATATTAATTTGATCAATTTTAATCACTTTACTATTCGAATCGGTCAATATTATTCCTTTTACTTTTAAATTTTAAATTTTTAGTTCTCAACCAAACAATAGTAGCTAAATTTGTTTAGTTAAATTCAATTATTAGTCTTGTACTATGATTATAGTTGTAAATTTGGTTCATGTTCTCCAATTGGATCATTTTAAGTCTCATTTTTTTTTTAATTTTGAAATTTCAGTTTTGACGCAAATGACAATCGTTCATCCATTAACTGGATTTTTAGTGAATAATATATGAAAATAACAAGTTGACAAAACATTACAAATATTATAATATTTTTGGCACATAACAATTATCATTTAATGAGGAATAAAACTTTAAAATTTTAAAAATACAAGGATTAAGAATAATCAAATTAAAGTATAGAATTAAATCTACAACTTTCGAAAAACAGGGACTAATAACAAAATTTAACCCATAATTATAATCAACATTTGCTAAAGCAATCATCTTGCTTTTCTAAAAACTGTAAAAGTTAAGAGCTAAATTTGCCATTGTACCAAACTATAATATGACTCAAGGCGTTTTTTTAAAATTAAGGTATTTTTTATGTTGTTTTACTATAGATCGAGACTAATTTTTTTAAGATTCATAATTGCTCCTCTTAATAATATCATCTTTAAAATTTGAATCTCAATATTATTTGTATAAAATATATTTTATCATTGTACATAATGGTTGCTATAAATCGCTTGGTTTTTGAGTAATATATGTTAGAATTTTTTTAGTTGCCCAAAGAAAATGAACTTTACGAGACCTTTTCGTAGGATGCAGGGAAGATGGTACAGGGATCATATGGTTTTACTTGAAGATTGTAAAAGTTCTGCTCTGCTTAATCATAATTTATTACCACTGTCATTGGATTTGATTATAATTATATTTGCAACTCGATTGAATAAATTTGTTTAAATTTAAAAATTGTATGTTTGATGTAATGATTGAATTTCGTACACAATGCTTAGAATTGTCTATAGCCCCTCAATTTATAAATAGGAAAATAATGTGTTAAATGTACTCAAACTCACATCCTCTTGCATTGACAACAATACTCATGCCAATCGAACTAAAATTCAATAAGCAATTCATTGTGATTTTTTTATCATCATAACTATTACTAAAAAGTAGATATATTCATAAGTGAAAGTCATAAGTGCCAAGTCGTAACATTCACATATGATAATTTTTTACGTTTGATACATTGCATTGGCTATGATATCTTTTAAGCATGACCTTAAAATGTTGGGAATCCAGTCATAGTTAATGAGATTTTGATAGTGTTGGCAAAGGTTGAGGCCCCTAAGATATTGATGTCTCGAATTTGACCCCCACCCAATATAAAATCATGTGTAAAATGTCTCCAGATTTTTCCTAACTCAAATCTCACTATATTTGGACCTCACCAAAGCTATTATGGTTTGTCTTGGAAATTGTGTTTTGTAATTGAGATAAACTACATTCAAGGTCATTAAACCATTAGTAGGTTAATTTTTTATTAATAAATTTCAAAAAGTTACAAAATTGTTACTGAACTATTCGGAAGATTTCATTTAAGTTCTTGATTGTTAAAATTGTTGTACCATAACATTTCCTATTCACAATGTCTACACTAATCAAAAGTTCTCATTCCCCTTCTCTTCTACAATTCAATTTTTTTTACGAATAAACTTTGAACATCATAAATTAGTTAATCAAAATCTAAGTAGCTTTCTTCTTCAATCTCCGACACTAATCGTCATATCAAATTGGATTTACAATATGTTCTGTTACTCGTCAAAGGACACTAATCCATCGTACCGGTCATCAAATCGTCACTTAAAGCTCACTATTTAAACTTTAAAAAAAAACTTACCACCCCAATATTTCCAAAAAAATTCAAATAATTTAATAATTATTTTATAAATTTTTAATATTAAATGATAATAATTTACGTTTGTAACTTACTTGAAAACCAAAATGGTTAAAGAATTGATGGAAGAATTCAATTTCAAATAATTTTTCCATCAATAATCTAAAGTTAGCCTCCCTCTCACTCACCATAATAATTGTCATTTATTTGTTCAAAAAAAAGAGACTTAAATAGTCCCCAACTACCCTAATATAGCCCAGCCAGCCATGGAAAATGTGCTTTAATAATCCATTCACCTACTACAAACAGAGCCTTTGAAATTACTTGATTTTTGCTATTTTTAAACCATCAATTCCGAACCCAAATCTTAAAAGGATTTAAGGTCAAAGTCTAAGATTCAAGATTCAAGATTCAAGATTCAAAGTCTTATGTTTGAAATTAGGGTTTAGAATTTAAAATTCGAGGTTTAGAGTATTACTAAAATTATATATTAATAATATAAAAAAATTATCAAAATGTCATTAAATAATTAAAAAAAACCATAAATAATATGGCAAGAAAGGTTCATAAAATAATTTTTTATCTTATCTTCATATATTAATTTTTAATGAAAAATATTTTATTATTATATATTAGTTACGATTTTTATCACCTATATTATGCGTGCACATTATTTAATTAAACCGTCGCTGCATGTGCACGATTACGTTAATTTTTTAATTAAAAAGAATAATAAAAACCAGTACATTCGTCGTCTCATAAGGTTGGATTTGATGAAGATAACAGAGTCCCACTCAAGCAATACAATCATTTTTCTTTTATTTAACAATTAAAGTAGGGTTTAATTCACAAGACATCCTCAAACTATAGTTCCATTTTTAAATCGATCCCCAAATCTCAAAATATTCTAATTGAGTTATCAAAATGTCAAAATCATTTCAATTAGATCCTTCCTTCAATCTACCCATTACCTTAGATGTTAAATATATAAATATATAATGTATGGATTGCTTCAATTCGAGATGTTAAAAAAAATCTTATTAACACGACATATCCAAACTATCTATATAATAAGTATGCATGTGTTTATAAAATGCTCTATATCAAACCAAGCAATCACTTAACACCTAAATTGCCTACTAAACTAATGGAAGTTTGAGTACTCCAATAATTAATAGTATTTTGAAATTCAGGGGCCAACATAAAATTTGGTTATAGTTCGGAGGGTATTCGGTCGAAATTAACCCAAAAAGAAAAAAGTTCAGAAACACACTAATGATGGCAATACAGTAAATATATTCAAACACAAAGCCTGTTTAGTAACAGCAATCCCCATAAAAACCGCGTCAAAGCTCCACAAATAATCAAAAGCTTCTGAATCCAAAAAAAAAAAAAGCTTATTGAAACGAAACTTAGAAGGCAAAGAAGAACAAGTAAGAAGCAAGAAAATCAAGTTCCCTTTTTCGCCTCGCCATTGATTTTTTTTTCCGGTTCAGTGGTACAACAATGGCGAACCAGTTGGAGAGCTTAGTGGGAACGATAAAATCAAAAGTAAGAGCCCTGAAGAAGAAATCAAAGAACAATAAACCGTATATAAAGATGGATAAAAGCTCCAGCGTTAAAGTAGAGATCCGTAGCAGGAAAGCAAGAAAACTTATCGATAAGACTCTCAAAGCCGCCGATCGACCTGGAAAACGTACCATTTCGTGACCTTTTTTTTTGTTTTTTTTTTCATTTTATTCTCTCCCTTTTTTTTTCAATGGAATATACAAGTCTCTTTCTGCATTTTTTTCCTTCGTTTTTTAGATTTCGTATATTTTGATCTTTTATTTGAAATGCTAGCCAACAGATTGTGTTTTTTTTTTACGTTACATGAACCGTTTTCTATGGTTTTTATTTTAGATCCGATGAAGTATGAGCTTTGATATGAGAGCATGAATATAACATGCAATACGTGCAGGATTATGATAATTATAATTAATATAAAATTTTTAAACATTTATGATATAAATATGATTATAATGTTGCAATTGGAAATTTTAATTAATACATTACACTCAATGGTGGCAGAAAATTTTTTTTAGGCCAGAATTAAATTATATATTTTTTATGATATTAAAAATATAATTTTATTATTTTAATATTCTATATTTTTATAGGATTAAATTAATTTTTATTATTTTTAGAGGTTAAAATATAATTTTATTATTATTAATTTAAAAATTATAAACGATAAGGTTGCAACAGTTAGAGTTTTTATTTTAAAATTTTTGCATTTGAAAATTTCTCTTCCGATTTTATTTCATTCATGGTTATCAAAAAGATAAATAGAATAAACTTTTTTTAAAAAAATATTTTGATTGAAAATCATATAAGATTTTTAAAAATTGTTAAAAATGCCATAGATATTTCTGCTTTTTCTAAATTTAAATTTAAATTTTTATATTTTTATTTATAGAAATTTAGTTTTTTTATTTTTAAAATTTCAAAAATCAGATCTAATTAACACTATTAAAATTATTTCGTTATCAAATGCATTTTTTTTATTTCAAAATGTGACACTAACTAATTTAATTTTTTTTTTGACAAAGTCAACAATTGGGTCATGATTTTGGAATCTTAAACATAAAGCGACTAAATTCTAAATTTATGAAGAGTATAAGGACGTATGATATTTAATCCCGGATTAAACAACTTTCTGGGGCTTGAACTTAGCAATTATTTTCACATTGCGGCTTGAACTTTTTTTTAGGGGTCCAAGTAATTTGGCCATGAACTTGACAATTATTCTCACATTAAGGCTTGAATTAGATAATTGTTATCATATTTTGGCTTGAATTTTTTTTATTCAATTGTTCTAATATTAAGGTCTGAACTTAGCAAATGTTCCCACACTGGGGGAAAGCTTGCACAAAAAAAGTTTAATATCCAATGTGGGAACAATTGCCAAATTTTAGTCTAACTTGGATAAAAAAAAATTTAAACTCTAAAGTGAGAATAATTACTAATTTCAAGCCCCAAAAGTTATTTAACCCTTTAATCTAAAGAAAAGGAAGAAAGCAAAATAGTAAATGTAATAGTGATACTTGTTGACATTTTAGTTGGGGATATGTGTTTGACTTTGGTAATGAATCAGAACCGTAGATCAGAGATGGAGTAGATAGCAAATAGTCCAAGATCTTATTAGCTCAGTGGTCCATGTGGTTGAATGACAGTAGCTGATATTATGGTTCCAATTTTCAGGGTTTGGTTTTGTCAATGAGATTTATTTATCGTTGACTTGGGAAACTGGACCGGTCTTCTGTGCATATTATTATTGCACCCAACTTTTCTAATTAATGCTTATATCCATGAATTAACGGTTTCATTAATGTTTATTAATTTAGTTAATGTTATTGGTGTAACACTTGTCATTTTAAATTTAATTGAAAAATAATCGAATTAATTGGAGTTAATTTATTGGGTTAATTATTTTCATAAAAAAATATAGTTGGGGTTTTGTAATAAAATTACGATAACGTTAGATTACGGGTGGAATGCGATATTATCTTATTTGACTCATTTGATTGGAATGTAGACATGTTTATAGATTGGGTTACCCTCGAGCCCTCCCAAAATTTGAGAAGGTTTGAGTAAAAATATTAGGCCTGTTTAAAATATGGGTCAGGCTTGGATTTAAATGTTTAAGGCCCGCCCGGCCCGGCCTATTTTAAAGTTTATAATACTTTATTTTATGTTATTTTTATATATTATGTAATTTAAAACACATTAAAAAAATAAACATATATTAAATATATAATACTATTCTACTATAAATATTAAAATAATGTTAAGATGACTATATAAAAACTTTCAATAAATAAAAATATTAAAATATAAAATATTAAAATAATATAATATAAATTTAAAAAAATAAAAAATTAAAATGGGAGGGTCTAAAATGGGCTTGAGTTATTTTTTTTTGTAAATATGGGAGGGTTTAGATAAAATTTTAGGCTCATATTTCGGGTCAAGTAGTGCTTGGGTAAGTATAAAGTATGTTAATATCATGCTTAGGTCCAACTCAAACTGACCTGGCTTATGAACACCTCTATTGGAATGTAAGATTTAGGTGTTTGGTTGACAAAATGTAATATTACCTTAGAAACACATTTTAATCTCCATAAAATTATAATAATTTTTTACAATTCTTCCTTGTATTACAATTTATATATTAGTAAGTGAATATATTGCGTTGAAATGAATGTATAAATTATAATTATAATAATTCGTAAAACTGATTGTAACCCTACTATAATTTATATATTATTAAATTATTAAATAAAATATAATGAATATAATTGTAATGTACGATATCTACTAATTCACTATTAAGAAAAAATACTTTTTTTTAATTAGTCTTAAACTTTATTTTAAAAAACCTAAATTAATTAAATTAATAAAAAATATAAATTGGTCCGAAATTTAAATTACGCCTATGGGCTGTAATGAGATTACACCCTATACTATTCGAAATGACAGTAATATAAGATTACATGATGATTGAAATGTTAAAATCTAAATATCGTAATCTCATTCCAAAATTTAATATTATAAACCATTATGTTACATTCGACAAATCAAACCCTCCTCGGAGTAATAGTAAATGTCGAAACCATTTTTTGAAAAAACGGGTATCGACTTTGTTTTTGAAACTGAAAATTAAAACGGGAGTCGCCATCGATCTTTATTAGGTGTTATCGGATCACCTCTACTTTAATAAAATATTTTAGTTTATTAAAAAACGGTGTTTTTGGTCTACGAAACTCGAGAGAATGGGTTCGGGAGTCAGTTACGTGCGAGGAAGGATTAGCACCTTGTCACGCCCAAAATTGGTACCAAATTGATTAGTTAGTGTCTTAATGTCGAATAGTTGAAAACCGGGAACGAATTTAAAATACTATCTCTTTTATTAATGTCAATTTTAAAAATGCTTGAATTAGACCAAAATGATTGCTAAAGATTTCCTCGTCTCGAGATATCGGGGTATCACATCCCGTAAGTTAGGACACGATACCTTGAACTCCCGTGCGTAAGTTTTTAATTGAAAATTCATGTGTTTTGGAACTTAAAAGGATATTTTGGCCATTTAGGTTTAACGAGAAAACAGAAACCCCGTAAGTTAGGGCATGATTTTTCGAATTTCCTATATCACGAAATATTGCCTTATTTGAAAAGCTTTCAAGTAAGCGATTATAAAACCGGCTCAAAGAATGTGTTTGTTTAGTTTATTTAGGGTAAAAGATAATCAATATCAAGCAAAAGTGGGCATTTGAATCATGATGCAATAGCGAGACATAAAAACATAACTTACATGCATGAATGCAACATTATACAAATGGATGATAAGAGTAATAATATAGCCATACAATTTGAAATACACAATAATAATCCTATTTCGGAAAACAAACATTTTAATCAAACATTAATGAAAACTAAAGAATATAATTAATGAACAATAGCTCAAATTAAAGTAAATAAAACAAAACAAACTTTCAAATGAAAATGAATAAAGTTAAAATAAATAATGTGAAAGAAGGGAAGTTTGAAATCACCAAGATATAAAAATGATTTAAAAATAAATTAATTGTACACAAAATTTAAAATAAGCATTATGTATGACAATTTGAAATAAATCGAAAAATAGAAATAAATAATATGCAAAATAATATATATACATTTATATATAAATAAAGTTTAAAAAAATGAGTATTATGTAAGAAGGAAATTTAAGATAAGTAATATACAAAACTATTTTAAGTAAAAAAAAACATATATATAAAATGAAAAACTTAATATGAATAATGTATACTGCAAATATTAATATATGAAGATGTTTAAAATAATATGAAATATACAATTTAAAATGGGGTCCTTAAAAGGAACCAATCAAATACCTAAATATATCTAAGAAAATGTATGTTTGTACATAAATAGACTTTCAAGAAAATAATATGAAATCAATAATATATGCTTAGAATAAAAATGATTTAATATAAATTATGTATATGTATATATAACAGTATTAAATTAAACATCATATAATCTTTGAAACATAAAAAGGGAAATTTTTTATGATATATAAATTGTAAAATAAAACAATAAGAAATATGTAAATGAAAGTATAAACTAACGAACTATAACAATGCAAAATCAATAAACTAATTCAAGACAATAAGTTAAAATAATATCTTTTTTACAAATGAACAATATATAAATCCTAATACAAAAACATAAACTAAATAAAACAAAATTGAAGGGATAACTTATAAATAAAACAAATCATTAAAACAAAATTGAGGACCGAAATAAAATGCGCACAAATATTTGAGGATTAAAACTGCAAATGTCCTAAATCCCAAAACGTTGCGTTTCACCCGTCTGTCTCTCCAAATGGTCTAAGGACCAAATTGAAACAGAGGTAAAATTACACGGTCAAATTTAAATATAAAAGGAAAATAAAAAGGATTAAATTAAAAGAGTAAAAAATACGAAAGGATTCAGCACTCAGGAGATCTAACTTTGCGTTTTTCGGCTTTTTGAGATACTGAGAAGAGAATAGAATGAAAGGGAATGCTCTAGGTGGCTAACCCTAATTCGGCAAAACAAAAGAAAATAAAGCTTGCCCTAATGGCCATTCAGACCCACGGCCCAACCTTCCTAAAGCCCTAATCGAATTTCCACTTAAGCTCTATCACATGCCCGGCACATGCACACAAAAAAATAAAAGTAACAACATGCTTACCTTGTGACTTGAACTCTGGCTCCGCCTGAATATCCACACGTCACTCCCCAAACACCTAGGTGGCGCCACATGCCACTTTATTACAGATATTTTTGTGTCCTATTTTACCACCTCAATTTTAAAAGCCCATATCGCCAGAACCCTATCTCTCCAAAATTAAAAATTCAGGAATTGTCTCGAATTAAATTTACTCTTGGGCCTTTTTTCCCACACCATAAACCCTTCGTAATTTATTTAATTACTAAACTAAACATACGAAATAATAATAATAACATCCAAATTATTCGGGCCATTTTCCACCCGAACCCAGACTCAAGGCCCAATACTTCCAGGCCCAAAAATCGGGGCGTTACACATCAGATGCAAAACATGCGGATCCCCTTAAGCCGGGTCTGGTCGCACGGGTCAGATGCAAAATGACTCCGTTTTGGCGCCTGAAACCAGGGCCCAAAACGACGTCGTTTGGTCCCTTTATAGAAGCCAAAATTTCAACAAAATTTTCATTCCCTCAGCCCCCTTTTTTCAAAAAATTTCTATTCTCTTTGAAATCCCCTTAGGCGGAACCTAGCTCCGATCAAGTCTCCGGTAAGCCTCCACCGTGTCTCCGCCGAGGCTCTACCGTGGCTCCGCCTTGGGCGGTGGTCGGAGCTACATAAAAACTAGGTTTTAGGCCTCATTTCACTCGTCTTTCAAACTAAACCTAGATTTAGGGCCAAAATCTACCAAGAGAAAACTCAAAAATCGAAATATACCCTGAGAGACCCTTCGTTTTCGCTCGTATCCATTTCGATCCTTCAACAGAACTCTAAGAGTGCTTCGATCTTCCCCAAACGGAGGGCCAGAAACACACAAAGGTAAAAGAATTGATTTTTACTTTATTGAATACATGGTTTTTTTTAAGAGAATGATGCAAGTTGTAATAGCCCGATTTTAGGCTTAGTCGGAACAGTGGTTTCGGGACCACAAATCCGACGAAAAAAAAAATGTAATGGCTTGAATTTTCAGAGGTGTCGGAACGGTGATTCGAGATCACTAAATTCGACAAATGGGTAGAAAATATTATTAATTTAGTAAGTATAAGTTAAATATGAAGTTAGGAAAATTTTTGAAATAGTGAATAGTGCACTAGAAATAAATATTAAAATAATTAGAATCGAAATGAGGTATCAAGACCTCGGGGATTTTAAACTGAGCCATAAATATTTTTATAAATATTCATGGAGTGTTAAAAAGTTAGTATTAAAGTTTCGTTAAGAAATTTTAAAGTTCCGATAATTAATTGAACAAAAAGGACTAAATTGTAACAAATGCAAAATTTTGGGAAATGATTAAATAGCTTAAATGATAAAAGGAAGAGGGCTTTAAAGGCAAATAGACCCAAGGTCTATTTGGGCTGGACGGCAGAGGCATGAAATCAGCAAGAAAGTAAGGAGAATTAAGGGCAAAATTGGAAAATTGCAAAATTTGCTTAATAAAGTTAGGACCCAAGTGGAATTATCCAGATTTCTCTTCATTTTTCTGAATTCTCATCAGCTAAAACACCATGGAAGGGCTTCTTCAAGCTGGTTCTTCATATTTTTATTACAAGTAAGTTCAATTCTTGACTATTTCTTGAAATTTTTGTATTTTTATGACTTTTACAACTAGGCCCACTTGTTAAATCCATTAGTTTTTGATTTTATGAAAGAAGTTGAAAGTTGATATGAATATGTGCTGGAAGTATATGATGATTTAGCATGAAATTAGAGCTTTAAATTGTTCATATGCTGATTTTATTGAAAGAATTGAATAGAAAGTGAATGTTTGGGACCTAATAGTAAAAGAGTTTGAAGATAGAGTTATATGTGGAAATTCTGAATTTCAATAGTTGTGTAACAACTTATAATGTCTAGTAAAGTACTAATTGAGAAAATTAGATTAATTGAGGGGTTAATTGAGAAAGGACCGAATTGTATAAACTGTGAAATTTGGGGCAAAATGGAAATCAACATTTTGCACTAAAGCAGTTTTGGACAGCAGCAGTAGTGTAACTTTGAAAAATCACCAAAAATTGTAGAGATTGAATTAGAGGATGAATAAAATATGAAACTAAAGCTTATTGAGTCTAGTTTCTTATAAAAGAAATGATGTGAGCAATGGAATTGTAAATCATGAGATATAATAGATTTTGTGAGACAAGGTCAGAATGAATTCGGGTTCCCCTGTTCTGACTTTGGAAATTCATTAAAAATTGTACAAAAATGATTATGAGTTATAGTTTATATGGTTAGAATCATTAATGAGTCTATTTTTAGAAGAAACAAGCTAAAACATCATCCGAATTCTGTACAATGAGATAATTAATTTTTAGTGAAGAGTGGTCGGAACTGTCAGACAGCGAAACAGGGGAAACTTTAAAGAATAAACTGTACTATTTGGCTGAACCAAAAATTATGAAAATTTTATGGTATGAAGATATGTGAGTCTAGTTTCAGGGAAAATTAACGGATCTTAATTTGGAGCTCTGTAGCTCCGGATAAAAATAATTTAGTGACTCTGACTCGGATAAACTGCTTTGAATATACATGTTAGTGAATATTGAAATTATGGTTAATGTTGTTTAAGTGTGTTATACACATTAAGGATGTGGAATGGAGAGGAGGAGGAGGAAAATTGGGAAATATATGAATGATTCGTGTATAAATGGTCATATGTTTGATTATAACTCATAAACGATGAAATATGAATGATGCTTATTTTTGTGCATTATTGGTCATGGTTTAAGCTCATGTGTGAAAATAAAGTTTCATAGTATGTGTGTATGGTATATTCAGTATATGATTTGGCATGAAATAATACCATGAATGGTTTATGAATTAACACATGTTGGTAAGCCTGATATATGAATAAATGATCAAATTGAGCGGAACGCCGGATTTGAGTACTTCTGATCAAGTGACAAAGTGATAAGTGGTAGCTTTAGCTACACTTATCTGATCAAGTGACAAGTGGAAAGTGATAAGTAATAGCTTCGGCTATACTTATCTGATCAAGTGACAAGTGGAAAGTGATAAGTAATAGCTTCGGCTATACTTATCTGATCAAGTGACAAAGTGATAAGTGGTAGCTTTAGCTACACTTATCTGATCAAGTGACAAGTGGAAAGTGATAAGTAATAGCTTCGGCTATACTTATCTGATCAAGTGACAAAGTGATAAGTGATAGCTTCGGCTACACTTATCTGATCAAGTGACAAGTGAAAAGTGATAAGTGATAGCTTTAGCTACACTTATCTGATCAAGAGACAGAGTGATAAGTGGCTACACTTATCTGATCAAGAAACAAAGTGATAAGTGGCTACACTTATCTGATCAAGAAACAAAGTGATAGGTGGCTACACTTATCTGATCAAGAAACAAAGTGATAAGTGGCTACACTTATCTGATCAAGAAACAAAGTGATAGGTGGCTACACTTATCTGATCAGGGACAAGTGATAAGTGATCATACGTAAGACCATAGTTATACTATGGCAAAGTGAAAGTGAAGTACTCAATTTTCCGTAACCGTTCCCTAATTTGATTAAGGATGGTAAGTGACAAATGGGCCCAAAAGAATTAAAGTAAATGGATAAGTGGTAGTGTATTTATATCAGGACGATGTTGTTATTCAAACTAAAGTGATATTTTCATTGCTAAATTGAGAATTTCATAAATGTGTTATTGAATGGTATAATCAATAAACATTGAGTTAAATGGTAAATACGTATTAGTTTTGAATTTGATGTCATTGAATTGCACGTGAATTAAATGGAAATTGCTAGTGATATGATTTAAATTATGAGCATGAGAAATTGCGAATTGAATGAAATGGAAATGAAGCATTAAATTGCATGAGTATGTATCGGGTCTCGCGGGCCCTAATTATTATGATTATAATATTTTGAGGATATATTGGGAAAAGTTATAGAAACATGTTAATTATTTTGAAAGTTTTAATTTTGATGAAATTTTATAACTCGGTTAAATACGTTTACAAGTGTATGTGTTTTGGTAATGCCTCGTACCCTATTCCGGTGTTGGATACGGGTAAGGGGTGTTACAAAACATACCCTTTTTCAAACTATGGATGAACTTTAGTGAAATTTTCTCTCTGTTTTTGGTCCAAGAAAAAAACTATTCCTTTTTTATTTTCCAAAAATCCCCTCTTCTACAAATTGATTTCATTTCGGCTTTATAGCCGATTACAATATGAAGAAAAGTCAAATTTCCTGTTTCTCTGTTGTTGCCTTTTACTTTTGTTTTCTGCTCCTTGTCTGTCCTCTTTTCTTGCTTGTTTGCAGGTGATACGAAGGCGATGGGACGGGGCTGGTACAAGGCCGAGCAGAGGTGGTCAGGCCTCGGGGCCAGGAGCGGGCGGTGCGCTCGAGGCACGTGGGGGAGCTGCGGTGCTGGAGAGGGGAACCCTAGGGTTCCTCCGAAAATGTTAAGTTTTCGGGCTGGGCTTAGGGTTTGCAAAATTGAGTAGTGAGTTTTGGGTTTTTGGGCCTGCTGGGCCATTGTAAAAATAGACTGTTTATTTTGGTTCATGGTTTTTAATTTTGGTTTATAACGGGCCAAGCAAATTTAGGCCCATACAGTAAACATTTAAAAATTTTAATTCGACACATTTGACTGAATTTGACGCAAGCAAAATTCTATGATCCATGTCATACATACAAATTTGTTTGAAAAATTATGTTAAGATAATTAATATATATTTCTTGTCATTTTTAAATTTAATCATATATTACAAATATTTAAAAAATTAAAATATTATTTAAAATGAAATCAAAATATTTTTGTCACAATGGTTTGTAATGACGATTCACATCATAAAGGGTGTACATCGTAGAGAGTCATTAGGATAAGGGCAGTTCACACCATAACAGTCGTAAAAAATCACTCCAAAATTTGATGATATGGGACTTCAAGATTGTGTCGTATCATTAGCTGAAATTTTATATATATATATATATTAATTTTTAAGTGATGATGTGGCGCAATATGATAATGTTACATCATCAAACTTTTACATTTTTCTAAGTTCAAAATCAAAATAGACCTATTTGTTAAGTTAAAGTACTAAAGTGGACAAAAAATATAAATACCAAAGTGGATCTAATTTTTAAGTTCATGTACAAAAACTTAGGCTGTGTTTTTTCATCGAAAACAACTTCCAAAATTGATTTTTGAAAAATAAATTGATTTTCTAGAAAATTTGATATTTCTAGTGTTTAAACGATTCTATATAAAATGTTTTCCGTTTTTTAGCAAATTTTCTTGAAATCATTATTTGAAACTTGTTTTCGATGCAACAAGCACAACATAAATTATGTTTGTTACAAAATATTTTCTTTAGCAAAATTTTATGCCCATATTTCAAGCTAGATTAAACTTGGACAAATATAAAATGTACCTAAACTTGATCCAATTGATGAACACCTCGAATAATATAGACTTGGTAATGACCAATATCTAATTAAAAATCAATAGTGTTACATATATTATATATGAGTTAGTATTTAGTACATTAGCATTGTACTTTTTTTTGGTAAACTACACCAATTTTCCCTAAACTTTGTTTAAAATTACATTTTGATCACTCAACTTTCAAAAGTTACATAATAGTCACTAACGTTATTAAATTGTTACATTTTTGTCACTCAGCTTTTGTCACTCAACTGTTAACTTCCATTAAAAAAGTAACTTTGCACCTTAATTCAAAGAGTTAATAGCTAATTTGGTTCCTAAGTTATAATTGAAAAATTATTTTAATATTTTTAAAATTTTCATAACAATAATTATAAAAAAAATTAAAATCCTAGACTAAAAATTATTTTTAAAATCTATAAAAAATAATTGAAAACCATATTTTAAAAAATATATATATATAAAATATTTAAATATGTATAAATCTAAAAAAATTCTTAAAAATAAAACTAAAAAAGTTTTAAAACTATCCTTTCTTGCAAATTTTTATTCTATAAAAGAATCTTAAAAATTTTAAACTAAATTCTATTTATTTTGCACCGTTGAAGAACTTTCAATTACATTAATAACTACATGCTGTTTTACCTAGAAATTACTTTAAATATTTTCTTTTCTTTTCTTTTCTTTTCAAAGTCTTAAAAGCCCTAGTAAGATACATCTTAGTGCAAGATTCAGATTTCACTATTAGATCGATTGGTGCTGCTCGAGTTTTCAAGAAACAAAATCTAGGCTTGCAAGCTTTCATTCTTAAGAATTATAAAAACTTCTACTATTAATGGCTTGTCTGCATGATTTTCTTGATAATTATGAAAGAAAAGAAGGGAGAAAAAATTTAAAAAGAAGAGGGCAAGAGAGAAAAGCAAAATGTTATATCATATTGTTTGGGTTCTTTGGTAAGTTTCAATTTTTTGAAATTTGAGAATTATTTTTCTTTTAATTTATAATACAAAGTACCCTATTTCTTTTCTGTAACTTCAATTATTAGATTAGTTGAGTTTTTTTTTAATAACTTTCAGTTTTAAAATTTTAGATTTTTTAAATTTATAATACAAAGTACTCTTTTTCTTCGTCAAATCAACCATTTTTGCTCTCAAATTTTAAGTCAAGATTTTACCTTTAGCTGTAAATAAAACATACATAGTATTTTTAATGATTTGAGAAGAGTGGTGCCGATGCCAATTTACATGAAAAAAGAGGGGGAAGACAAAAGAAAGATAAAAATGAAGGGAGCATAAAACAGCAAAACAAATAAAAAAATGAGTAAGATAAAAAGTGAATGGATATTTAATATATATATATATATTTTTTTTAAAAGTTAAAAGATTGGTTTTTGATAAGATTGAATGTGAAAATTTTAGCCCCAAAATTCTTGTTTTTTTTTAGATGCAAATGATTTTTTATATGAATTTTTTTATTTAGTTTTATTTATTTTTATTTTTTACAATTATTTTTATTTTATAATCATAGTTAGCTTTTTACCCTTATATTAACCCATAATAATTGGAGTTAGGAAGAAAGCATTACTTTTTACCCTTCTTTTGTCATGTTTAAGAGCTAATTTTGTAAGTATTTATCATCAATAAGTTCATAATTATGTCAAAAAATTAGACTTTGAATACTACAATGCAGCAATAAAGGAGTCAACTTCAACTGACTTTTTCATTGCATTTTATCCCAATCTTCCAAAATCCCAATTTATATAAATACCCATCTTCATCATCTTCTTCACCAAACAATTTCAATTTCCAGACAATGAGGAGCAAAGCAGAGTTGCAAAGCAAGTTCAAGAAATACATGTCAAAGCCGATGACCAAAGCAGAGTTACAGAGCAAGCTAAGGCACTACATGTCCAAACCCAAGAAAGCTTTGCACAAGGCAAGAGACATTTACGTCAAAAGTTTGGAAGGTTGCGCTAGCAAGGTCGGCCACGGCGGAGTTCTCGGATGCCCCGCCGCCGCACCCCAAGTTTCACGGTTGCCCAAGAGTTTCAACTTCAACTATTCGAAGCCCAACAACGAAGAGAAGTTCTTGAATTTCTTGGAAACCATGTCGAAGAAAAGAGCAATGGAGTCGAATTTGCAGGAACAAGAAGAAGAGCAAAAGCAAATGAAAGATCAGCACCGTGGGTTCAACAGAAGTTATAGTATAAACGTTGGCCTAGCCAGGATTGACGAGGATCAACCCTGTTACTTCGATGAAGAAGAAGAAGATGCTGTGTTTGCTAGAAGCAGAAGCTATGCTTACAAGAGATACCATTATTAGTGAAGATTGAAGCTTTTTTTTTTTTGGTTCGAAGAAGATTGAAGCATTGGAAATGTAAAATTTGGATTCGATATTACTTATGGATTATTTAATTGTTATTGTAAAAAATTTTAATGGTTAAATACTAAATTATTAGTAGGTTTATGTTTTTGACACTCAATTTTAAAAAAAGTTATAAAATGATCATTGAATTATTCAAAAGTTTTTATTTAAATTATTAAGTTGTTAAGCTTTTTTTTTTAGATTCGGCTATCGAGCTCTAAGCCACAATTCAACGATCAATACGATAGATTAGTATCCATCGACGTTGAGTAGAATAATATACTTTAGGTCTAAGTTGATCTAATGATTAGTGTCGAAAAGTAAAGAAGAAAGTTGTTTGAATTTATGAAAAAAAACTGAACTATAGAAGAGAAGAGGAACGAGAGCTTTTGATTGGTGTAGGCGATGCGAACAGAGAAGGCCGTAGAACAACAATTTTAACAATCTAGTGACTAAAATAGAAAACTTTTGAATCCTTCAATGATCATTTTATAATTTTTTGAAGTAACCAAAATATAAACTTACTAATAATTCAGTGACTTTGGGTGATTACATCGTTGTTATATGTTTGAATTTAGTTATTATGGAAGACAAAAAATTTGAAACAGCACAAAGGTTGCATTCACCATACTTTCTTAATAGAATGTTTTTGTCTAATTTTTTTTTATGGTTAGGGAGGGAAGGGATGTAGGGTTTAAACCGTGTCATTTAGATGCTGGATAAGAGTTTTAATTTTTTTAAATGTTTAATTCAGATCTAACATGGAGCATATTCAAAACTTATAAATTGTTCAATTTTACATGATAAAAATAAATAAATAGTCATTAAATCTAGTGTTATTTATTTTTAACACGTCACATTCAAGTTATTTATGTGATAGGGTACATTCATATTTACAATTTAATTCGTTTGTTTAAAATATACTCTAAATCTAATTTGAGCCCGCATTTAGCATTTAAGCTAATAATTAGGCTAACGGAAGAGCCTGATTGGCATAATATTGATGCTTTAATAACTCAATTATAATATTTTTAAAGTTTAGAGACGAATTAAAAATTTAAACTATAATGTAAGGATGTCTGATGCAATTAACCCATGTAAAATATAATATAACATTTGATTGATTTGTTTTTAGCTTTGCTTCCTCTTTTTCTCCTTTGTTTTTTTTGGTTTCAATGCAGATAAAAGTTAGAACCACAAATCAGTTTTGTGAAACAAATTTAAATATGATGGGGGACATGTTCTTTTTGGGTCAGTTAGATCATAAGGCAGTATCTTCAGGGACTAAAAAGAAAATGTTCATTGAAAGGCAGCATATGAAAAATATCCCAACATTATCTTTTGTCATTTGACCCCTCCCCCCATCCCTGAAGCTCTGATATGAGCAATGCCCATCACCTCCCATTACACATCACATCATCATGTCTCAATTCTCATCTACATATATTTAGGCCTAAATTTCTGAATTATGTTAAGAAATGGGGTATTGATTTTTAAGGTAAATTATATTGGTAATTCATCTAATTATTAGTATTTTTATTATTATCTACTTATGAAAAGTTACAAAATAAACATCTAACTATTCAATTTTGTTTTTAGTCACAAACCGTTAAATTACGAACGGAAAGATTACTTGGTGATTTTTAAAATTAGTATAATAACAACTTTAACTCTCAACATTTATATATTGTGTCAATTTAGTCTTGATTCTAAAAAAAATTAACCCTCAATATTTATACATTGTGTAATTTATTTATTTTTTATAGTTTTGCTTTTTTTTGTGAAATTGAGGATTAATTTTAAAAGAATGAGAAAAAATTAAAATTATTAACTTGAATTTTTGGTGTTTCCATTTTGATGTTTTTTTAATCAAATTTAACTAATAGCCTTTCAAGTGAAAGAGTCACAAAAAAATTGTAAAAAAGACTGAATTACACAACAGGTAAATGTTAAGGATTATTTTTTTAAAATCAAGACTATGTATAAATATTGTGGGTTAAAGTTGTTATTATGTTAAATTTAAAAGCCATCACATCATATTTCCGTTATTTAAGGATTGACAACAAAATTAAATAAATAAGTGACTATTTTATAACTTTTTATAATTAGAGGATAAAAAAAAACTTATATTGAATACTCTTTATTGATATCTGGAAGACATTTTTTTTCCTGTTCCCAGTTTCAGGTTAAAATTCTTACCCAACAAGAAAGTGATATTTGCTTTGCTGCACATGCATGCAACTGCCGACAATGATTTACTTTCCTGTTCTCTTTATCCTTTATGGCTTGAAATTTTGGATAGCAATTGTAGTTTTCAAATGTTCTAAAAAGATCAGCTGGAACCCTTTTTTACCAGGTTAAATTCAGTTATTAGTCCCTATACTTTACTAAAATTATAAATTTAGTCCCTGTACATTTATTTAGTCATTTTTAGCTTATGTATTTTTAGAATTTTAAAGTCCTCACCAAATGATTATTGTTAAATTTATTGAGTTTTGATATTTTCCAAAATCTAATTCAATAAACATATTATCATATATGTAATATCATATCAGCTTGTTATTTCCGAATATTACACATTAAAAATCCAGTTAATGGATTAACGACTGTGATTTACGTTAATATTGAAATTTCAAAATTCGAGTAGTATATGAACTTAGAATGATCCAAATGAAGAATATAGACTAAATCTACAACTTTGCATATAATACAAAACTAATACTTGAAGTTAACTACAATTGTTTGTGTTAGGACTAAAACTTCAAAATTCGAAAAGGACAAGAATTAAAATTGATCAAATTAAAATACAAAGACTAAATCAACAACATTCGTAAAGTACATGGACTAATAGTAGAATTTAACTTTTTTTTATTACAAGGAAACAAAACTTGAGGCTTAACCCACAATGATTAGGACAAGATGAGTAAAAAAAAAGAAGAAGAAATTTATTTTCCAAATGTTGCTCTAAGGTTGGTTTTTCCATTGCAATGGCTGATACAAAGGCAAATCCAAATAAAAATGAAGAATAAAAGGAACAATATCTCCCTTGAGATCTGACATTTGATATAAAGAGTTCAACTCCATTGATCATTTTCCTTAGAACCAGCTGTCAATTATGAAACTTCCATTAATTAGGTGATTATATATATATATATATAAAGCTTAAACATTGTAAAGCTACTTAACTGGTTAGTTTGTAGCTGGTTTCCATATAGAGAATACTGATAAAAACCACAGTGGTCACGGAATGTAGGCCCTCCCTGCAATAATTCAATGTTATATATATGGAAAACCAGGAACTGGAAATCAAATTAAGGGAATTCAATTACCATTAAGTGTGTTGCAGATAATCCCTGTAGGGGATAATCAAATATACTCTCCATTGAAACTTCATCATAGGTCTGAACAAAATCAGTGTAACCCATAGTTATGAATGACTGAAAGAACATATATATATATATAAGTGGAGTTAATTCATTTACCTTGAAGAAATTTATAAGAGGAGAGCTGGTGGCAGTATCATCAAGACAAGAAGGCGGTACTTGTTGTTTAGCACCATTTTTATCCAATGCAGCAACTTGGGGTAAGGGATAATGATACTGGTCATCATCATGATCATCATCATCATTGAAGCAGCCATTAATTTCATAGAAGAAATGTGGTGGAGGTCCAGAAGATGCATCAGAAATCATGGAAAGGTCTTCTTCTTCTTCTTCTTCAACGACCTCTTCTTTATTACCTCTATCATTGCTATCTTTGAAATCATTGCTTGAAGGATTTGCAGACAGAATAGAGTGGTCTAAGTAATTAGTCCAACCAGATTCATAACCACTATTACATTCTGTGGCAAACAACCCATAGTCATCCATATGATTTTTTTTTTCCCTTACAAGAAAACCCTCCTACAACTCAATGTGTTTTTCCCTCTTGTGCATGGCAATTGGGTCCTTTTTATCAACAAGACAAAGTGTGATGGTAACTCAGTTGAGAGTGACAGGGTGAGGTTATAAGTGTGTATGTGCCCCACATTAGGGATAGAAAGTAAGGGATTGACAATGACCATAGAGAAAAATATCAAGACTCCAAATCATACACTAGTTTTGTGCCCCCATACTCTCACCATTTTGGTATTGTTTTCGGTCTGGATTTTGTCTTTTGATTCTACTCTAAAACCTTAATGAATTCGCATAGTAAAGATACCTTAAATCGTCAATTTTCGAGATAATCTCATTCTATGAACTACTAATTTTTTTTTTTGTAAAATCAAAGTGCTACTTGGTGTGTTCCTCTACCATTCAAGGAGGTACATGTAATGTGAAAATAAGAAAGAAAGAGAGAGAGACAAGGGAAAGTCACTAAAACCCTTCACATGCTAGAGAGCGAGGCAATGTGTACCCTCTTTGCAGATCCGGGAACACCTCCATTTTCCTTTCCTCACCATTTATGGACACCTACTCTTTCCATAGTAGAGGTGTTCAAATCGAACTTAAAATTTATATATTCAAATTTCATCGATTAAACTTAGGAGAGAGCCGATTAAGCTGAACAGCTAACTCTAGAGAATATGGTCCTCACGTACAAGACATCTAATATCATGTACAAAGTACTAACTGTATATCAGTCATTTTCTTTCATTTTCAAGTTTAATTCTCCCCATGTGTAATGTTTAGTCACTTTTAGTTAGGCAAAAAAAAAGAAGAAGAGTAAACTACAAAAATAGTCACTTTTGTTTGACTCAGGTTACACTTTGTCACTTATGTTTGAAATGTTACGTTTTAGTCACTTATGTTATTATTTTGTTACGAAATGATCACTCTTCTGTTAAGTTCCGTTATCTCCTTAACGATAATCCTATGTGCAGTCCAACTAAATTTTAAGTGTCAACTTGGATTTCCAAATAGGATGAGAATAGATTTTTAATTAAATAAATTTAATTAATTAAAAATTTTAAACCCTAAATATTAGTTGGAAAAACTGTTCATCTCCTCTATTTTTTTTAGTTTTCTTTTTCATTTGACTAAAAAAAGCTATTATCATCAGAATTTTTTATTCACGTACAAAAACAAAACAGGATTCAATGAAGGGTTTAGGTATGTATTCTTTACCGACAAATTTATGTTCTAAGACTTAAAATCAAGTGGTTTATTTGTTCAATCCGATTTTTTTTTGTTTGTTCTAAGATAAATTTATGTCTTCTTCACGTTCTTGAATAATTGGTTTCTCAATCCGACTTTTTGTCTTACAACAAACAAGAGATTATGAACAAACAAGCCGATTCAGATTGAAACCCATGCATTTAGTCTATAACCCTAAACCGAATTAGTATAAGCACATATTTATGGAACAAAAGCTAAACACAACATACACCACATAAATGAAAATACAAAAGCATGATGAATGAAAAAAATCTTTCTTTTATGTTTTTAGGACAAAGGGTGTTTTTTTTTCTTTTTCCTTTTTGATTATATTTTGTCCAATTATATACATACATATATATATATAGACAACAGCCTAAGCCTATGCTGACAAGACTTTATTTGTAAGGATGAAAGAGCCCCTCAAAACCCTAGCTAATAAGGTTTGGGATTGGGAGATGCCCTAAATATCTGTACTTCATGGCCAGGGACCACATTATTTAAAACTTTCACCAAATTATGTAGCTGCTTCATCATTATTTTTTTAGATTTCCCATCTTAGTTATCTTTGCTAATCATATTCAGAATCGAGCCAAATTCAACCCTTAAACAGGTTAAAGCTCTTTCAATTTTATTTTCTCCGCCTCTAAGCTTTACTTAGAGATATCAGCACTTGACTGAAAATGGTAAATCATATTGGTAGTCACCTAATTATTAGTAATTTTTCTTAGCTAATCAATTATGAAAAGTTACAAAATGTTCACTCAATTATTAAAAAAAAGTAAAATTGAAAAAAAATTAAATTACACAATGTGTAAACATTGAGGGTTAATTTTTTTAGTATCAAGACTAAATTGACACAATGTATAAATGTTGAGGGTTAAAGTTGCTATTATGCCAATTTTAAATGTTGTCACATCATCTTTCACCAGCCATTTAACGGTTGGTTACCAAAAAAATTTGAATAGTTGGATAACTATTTTGTAATTTGTCATAGTTGAGTGTAGAGTTGTCTATATATAGGTCGAGCCAAGACCCGATTCCAAAATCGTTTATGTCTAGGCTTGTTTTCAGGTCAGTCCGACCCGTCAAAAAAATCTATTTCATTGTTCAAAAAATAATAAAATTTTAAAAATATTATTTTTTATTATTTAAATCGAATTCAAGCCGATTAGGCCAGACCAAGATACAAAAATCATTATCTAAGTCCGGCTCAAATAGAGATAGGCCTATCAGGTCAAATAGACTATATCTGACCCTTAAATAAATCTAGTTAATAATTAGATGAGTGCAAATATAATTTACATATACATATATAACCATCTCATTCAAAGAAATAGAATATGAGTTAATTGTGGTTTTCAACTTACCATCTTTCTAAGTAGTGATGAAGCATATTTGAGGGATGAAAACTTGCCTAGTCTTTCCACACATACGCATCCTCTTCCTCTCTCTCTCTCTAAAGTCTTGCTTGGTGAATGCAAGATTAGGTTGGATAATGTGGTATCCTATCCAGCTCATATGGGCCACAATTTTAAACAATTCGGTCATATGGGTTTTGTAAGAGTTTTGGGTCCATAATTCTACTTTGACCCTGCATTTTCATTGTAACAGCCTAATTTTCAGTGATGTCGAAACAGTGATTCGAGATCACTAAATTCGACAAATGAGTAGGAAATATTATTAATTTAGTGAGTATAAGTTAAATGTGAAGTTAGGAAAAATTTTGAAATAGTGAAATGTACAAAAAATATATATATTAAAATAATTAGAATTGAAAAAGAGGTATCGAGACCTCGGGAATTTTAAATCGAGCCATAAATATTTTTATAAATATTTATGGAGTGTTAATAAGTTAGTATTAAAGTTTCGTCAAGAAATTTTAAAGTACTGATAGCTAATTGAACAAAAAGGACTAAATTGTATCAAATGCAAAATTGTGGGAAATGATTAATAGCTTAAATGATAAAAGAAAGAGGGTTTAAAAGGCAAATAGACCAAGGTCTATTTGGGCTGGACGGCAAGAGCATGAAATCACCAAGAAAATAAGGGAAAAATTGCAAAATTGCAAAATTTACTTAATAAAGCTAGGACTAAAGTGGAATTATCTAGATTTCTCTTTATTTTTCTGCATTCTCATCAGCAAAAACACCATGGAAGAGTTCCCTTAAGCTGGTTTTTTCATATTTTTACTGCAAGTAAGTTCAACTCTTGATTATTTCTTGAAATTTTTGTGTTTCTGTGACTTTTACAACTAGGTCCATTTGTTGAATTCATTAGTTCTTGATTCTATGAAAGAAATTGAAAGTTTCTATGAATATGTGCTGGAAGTATATGATGATTTGACATAGAATTAGAGCTTTAAATTGTTTATATGCTGATTTTATTGAAAGAATTGAATAGAAAGTGAATGTTTGGGACCTAAATTGTAAAAGAGTTTGAAGTTAGAGTTTTATGTGGAAATTCTGAATTTCAATAGTTATGAAATAACTTATAATGTCTAGGAAAATTATTAATTGAGAAAATTAGTTTAATTGAGGGGTTAATTAAGTAAGGACTGAATTGTATGAACTGTGAAATTTGGGGTAAAATGAAAATCAACATTTTGCACTAAAACAGTTTTAGACAGCAGCAATAGTCTAACTTTGAAAAATCTCCAAAAATTTTAGAAATATAATTATAGGATGAATAAAATATGAAATTAAATCTTATTGAGTCTAGTTTCTTATAGAAGAAACGGTGTAAGCAATGGAATTGTAAATCATGAGATATAATAAGTTTTGTAAGACAATGTCAGAATAATTTTGGGTTCCCCTGTTCTGACTTTGGAAAATCATAAAAAATTGGATAAAAATAATTAAGGGATTAAATTTATATGTTTAAAATCCTTAAAGAGTCTATTTTCAATAGAAATAACCGGGAACATCATCCGAATCTCTTACAATGAGATAATTAATTCTTAGTGAAGAAGGGTCAGAACTGTCAGACAGCAGAACAAGGGCAACTTTAAAGAATAAACTGTACTTATTGGCTAAACCAAAAATTATGAAAATTTTATGGTAATAATATAAGTAAGTCTAGTTTCATAGAAAATTAGCGGATCTTAATTTCGAGTTCTGTAGCTTAAGATATAAATAATTTAGTGACTATGATGCAAATGGACAGTTTTGAATATACATAAGTAAATAGGGAAATTATTGATAATGTTACTTGTTGCATGTTATATAAATTAAGGATGTGGAATGGAGAGGAGGAGGAAAATATGTATGAATATTCAGCTAGCATGGCTAATTTGTATGTTTTAGGCTCATGGACTAAATTGAATAAAAGTAAAATTTTATGGGCAATTTTGTAAAAAAATGTTAGAAATGACCAATTTGCATGAAATGGATTATTTTATTATTTAAATTACAAAATTGAATGAAATTATTAATTTAGCTCAAGATCAGGGAAAAACATGTTTTAAGGATTAAATTGAAAAGTGTTGAAATTATGGAAAATTCTGACATTTTATAGAATTCATAGGTTGTTATCAATTTGTGTGAGAATAACGGCTAGAAATAAGGATTAAATTGCAATAATTTTATTTTATTTTAACCTAAGGATGAAATCGTCATTAATTAAAAGTTTAGGGGTAAAATGATAATTTTGTTTAGAGCATTAGTTGAATGTATTATAACATGAAATAAATGAAAACGATGATCAATTTCTTTATAAAGATCCGGATGACTTGAATACGAGACTTGAACGTATAAAAGAAAAGATATCGGATTAATGAAATATTTGATAAATGAATCGGTAACTCCGGTAATGCTCCGTAACTCTATTCCGGTGACGGATTCGGGTTAGGGGCGTTACATTCATACCTTCCCAAAGTTAGTAAACCCACGGCAGAGGTTCATACTAACCCTTAAATGTGAAAACTATTTCCTCTTGTAGGTGAAAACCTAAGTTAAGGGTTCTTATCAACCTAAATATTATAACACCACATATAACTTATTAGTCACTCTAAAATAAAGTTGTTTCTATTTTGGTTACTCGAAAAGAATTTTATTAATTTGGTTATGATCATTAAAGAAATTGGCCAAAATTATCACTCTATCGTTAAATTTAATGAAATGCTCTTATTTCTTTCTTTTTTTTATTTGATGCCGCTTTCTTTAAAGATTCAGTCGCTTCCTCCATTGTACCACCGCCTTTGAGTATTGTCTTATAATTTCTCTTTATTTTCCTTGTTTTCCTTCTCATTTCTTCTCTTGACCCACAACCATCGCTTTTCACCATTGTTGTTGTGATCATCTAACGTCTTCTTCAATATTGATAAATGCTAAAAGTAATATGTATTAATCTCATTCTTAATGTGTTTTTGGGTGATTATTCGATGTTAATTGTGAATAGTATGTTCATAATCCTTTAAATTCATGTTTTTATGCCTAATAGAGCACTTTAAAGCAAAAGGAGCGAAAAATGAGCAAAAATCATAAAATCAGAAAAAGCTATAAGAGCCACACGGACTGACCCATTCCACACATCTTGCACACACTGCCGTGTGACCCACACAGGCTACCACACGACCATGTGGTAGCCCGTGTCGATTTCATGGATTTGCACCCTGAACTGTAGAAAATCACGATTTTTAAGTTTTTTTTGGATATTCTAAGGTGTATATATGACAAAAATAAAAAGATGGGAGGGAGTCGTCATAAAATATTCAAGAAAATAACTCAAAAAACACCATTAAAGCTGATTCTGAAGCATATTTCCGTCAAGATTGAAGACTCTCAGTTGATTTCTTAGGAGATTATCATGAGTTTTTTTATTTCTTTTGGTTATATTGTATCTTAAATGTTTTTATTTTCATGTATGAACTAATTTTGTAAATACCTAGGGAGACGAACCTTATGATGGATTTTGTCGTTTGATTTTTATATTACGCAATAAATACTTAATTTCTTGCTCTCAATTATGTGTGCTTAATTTTTTTGTTTAATATTTTTAAACTATTGATCCATGTTTGATATGCTTAATCAAATGAAGAATAGACCCTGTTTAATAGTAGATCTTGCATAATTGAGTAGAGTTGTATGCAATTAGACATGCTCATGGGTCGGGTCACCTGGCCCAGCCCGAAGGCCTGCCCGAAAAATGAGAAGGTGGGTAAAAATATAGGTCCAAAAAATATGTTTGGGCAAAAAAAAAGGCCCGTTTAGAAAAAGGATTGGGCTTCGAGTAAGATTTTTTTGGCCCGACTCGAATATATAAAAAAAACTGTAGTTTTTTTGTTGTTGCTATTTGTACTTTTTTTTCTATTTTCTTATTGTTTTTCACTATTTTGCTACCATTTCACTAATATGTTGCTACTATTTTGTTGTTATTGTATAGCTATTGTTTTATTGTTAATTTTGTTACTATTTTAGAGGCGTTTGCTTGTTAAGTTGCACCTATCTTAGTGTTATTTAAGTATATATATTTTTTAAATTTATTTTTAATTTGTTGGGAAATATTTATTTTAATATTTTTAGTATTTTTGATGTATTATATATTTTTTTAAAAATTATATAAAAAGAATATAAAAATTAATACGAGCCCGACCTAGGTTTTAACATTTTTATCCGGGCTGGGCTTGGGTAAAATTTTAGGCCTATTTTTTGGTTCAGACCTAACAAACGGATCTAAAATTTTTGTTGGGCCCAACTTGGCCCATGAGCACCTATACATGCAATCCTAGAAATAGGACGACATAAATCTACCGGATTAGAGTCAAATCTAATAGGGGAATCTATAACACGAGTTAATGTGATAATAGGGGTTTAAATTAGAAAAAAAATTCAATTAATCAACCTAGAGTCAGTTGCTCTTACTCTCGAAAAAGATATTAGCATAATTTACTGATCAAGATACTAAGTAAAGAAATTGCATAATTTAGATTGATAATGATAGATGAAGTCTAAATGAATTCTTTTCTGGGTATTATTTTGCTTCTTCGTTATTTATCGGTTATTTTTTTGTTTTGTTATTTGTCATGTTCGTTAGTTAATTAAATTAGTTAATTTTAATTTTAATAAATCACTCCAATTATTTGGTTAAATAATAGAAAGACAATAATTACTACTATTTTTAGTCTTCGTGGGAGTTATATCTGTGCTCACCGTAGCTATACTATTAACTGATAGGTGCACTTGGCTTAGTCAGATTTTTAGTTAGTTCACAATGCATTAGATATCAGACTGTCGATCCAAAACCACCAAAGTGAAGCTTAAAGCCTTCTCTTTAGATTTATAGGGTTTAGATTTCTAAAATTAAAAAATAAAAATAAAAAAACTCAAAAATTGTGAGGTCACTCCCAAAGGTTTAGAATTTTCGTGCTTCGATCTTCTAACCCCGTTGTCGATATGACTTGGTTTTGAGATGTCTTTCTACTTTTGAGCTCACTGGCGATCATTCAATAGAAATATCAACGACATCTTTAGGGAGGCGATGGTTTGGGTTTCTAAGTTAGAAGTGAGATGACGAAGAGAAGGAGAGGAGATTGAAAAAATTAAAGGAATTTTTTTTTAAAAATAATTTAACGGTGGAAGAGAAAAAGATGGATTTAACGGTTGAATGATTAGTTTGATCAATTTCTTTAATGGCAGTGACTAAACTAACAAACAGAATTGAAGTGACCAAAATAATAAAAAACTAAAAATAATCTCAGTTCAATCGTTAACATTGTTGGCATTTGTGTCAAAATTTGTCAACTTGACATGTTGATTAAACTACCATCATATGCCATTGTATAATTAAATTTGTTCATGGACCAAATTTAAGAAAGTTTTTTTTTTAAATTTAGTTCCCATGTTTAAACTCATTATTTATTTAATATTTAAAAAATAATTATATTAATATTTTTAATTTTTATAATTAAGTCTAGATAATTTTTTAATTAATGAAAATAAACTCATTCTATATCAATTAAAAATTATATTTTGTTAAATAATTAAATTTTATAAGCTGCTCTTTTGGACCCAAACTTTTGAGCCCTCCTTCACTTGATTCTTATATATTTGAATTTTATTCAAGTTTTGGGATATATAATTTTAAAGATAATTGTTTGGTATATTGACCAAGGAAGTTTTAATGTCCAATGATTAATTTTTATATTTATTGTTTGATTTAACAGACAATGATTAATTTATTTATTGTTTTAGTAGAAAAGATAAAATGTAATTTTATTTTTAGTACAAGGACCTTCATGGTATTTTATCGAAAAAGAAGATACAAAATCTATACTATTATTTAAGTGTTTAGAGTTAGTTGTTAAATTATGAAAATGCTCTTCCGTAATTTATATAAAAATATGTATATGGTAAGATTTAAACTCAAATCAATTACATTAATAAAACATTTAATTTACCACTTAATTAAAATTTTGTTTTTATATTTTTATACATTTTAATTTTAAGTATGTACACTTTATTACTTTCATAAATTGTATATCTATACTTACTATTATTTACATATTTTATTGAGTTGGTGTCAACCTCAACCAAATCACTTTCGTAATTAAAATAAGTTATATTTTCCTATAGTACTTTAATTTTTTTATCTAAAAAAAATGTGCATATGTTGGGATTTAAACTTAAACTGATTGCATTAATATAACTTTTAATCTACCATTCAGCCAAAACTTTATTTTGATATTTTTATATAATTTTAATTTTAATTTTAATTTTGCACATTTCATTATTTATATTATTTTTAAACACACATTTATATTCTATATTTTCGTGCAATAGGATTTGTAATATCAAATTAAGCATTTATCAATTTTAGAAAACAAAAAAAAACAGCTTTTCAAATTTTAAATTATCTCATAACATTCTACCACTAGTTTTTTTTTTTAACTTTTATAGTTTTAACCTCACAGTTATTTATATCTGCATGGTTGGTTTTTGCATTGCAAATTGGGGTTGATGATAAGCACAATTAAAGCAGAAAATCCATATTCACATATATAAAAAAATATATATTATCCATATATGTAATTTTTCTTGATTTTAATTTTTACTAATTTTTTTGTCAATTGAGTCTTAGCTCGATTAGTATGGCATTGTTGTCAATACAGGAGGACGTGGGTTCAAATGCATTAAAGCGTATTATCTTCTTATTTCTAGATTAGAGAGAGACTATAAATAATTATAAACATTATGTAAAACATATATATTTATGATCAGAACTTTCCTCAAATTTACTTGTTTGTAATTATACCATTATTCAACTCAATATCTCTTTTTTTTTAATTTTATTTTATGAAAATAAATAATATGTTCACTAACCCTGATACCAAGTCTTAAGCTACAGTTTTGTGTTACATCAAAACCTAATTATTAATTATATGTATTCTCTTTTTTCCATATTCATTATTATTTCTTTTCTTTTCTTTTCTTGTCCAATATATAAATATATATATCATTTTATTAATTAATACATCAAATCTATTTTTTCTTTTTAAGATTTCAGTTAATTATTGATTAATGAATTTCAAAATTTCATCGATATTATTATCAGTGTAGGAGGACGTAGATTCGAGCATACTAAAACATATTAATTCTTATATCAAATATATATATCATATGAAAATTAAATTAACCAAATCAAATTATTTTAACTCAACCAAACATAATTATAATACATATACTTTAAAAAAATCGGTTAACCAACTTAAACAATCGATGTTAAGCCCGTTTGATTAAGTTGATTATAACCATTGTTTTTTTTTTTTTTGGTAATTGAATTGATAGCTAGACCAATTAAATCATTGATTCTCGTTTTGACCTATTATTCTAATTTGATTATATAAATATTTAAAAAATCATAAAAATAAAAATGGAAAAAGGATTTTGTTTAACTTGTTTTTTTAGTTCAATTTGATCAATTCATATAAATTATTATTAGGGATTGATCAATTAAATTGATTATGTAAAAAAACCAACCAAACTGATTTAAGAACTACCCGTATCCTCTCCTCAACCTATAAATAGAAGAATTTTTTTTAATTATTATTAGCATATTCGAACCCACACCCTCTTACATTGACAATAATATTCATACAAATCAAACTAAAATTCAATTGACTTTTTTCAATATTATCCTTTCACTTACATAGTTCTAGAAAAAATAAAATTGAGATGGGTGAAATTTGACTTGTACTGTTGTCCCTTGTCTTGGGGGGACTTTCATTTGTAAAGTGATTATTGAGCCATGAAAGTGATCAGACAACCCACATTAAAAACTTCATAAACACTTAGGAAGCTGCTGCTTTCATAAATGGGGTCTCCACTTTTACCCTAACAAAAATAATATCACTGTTCTTTTTAATCTCTAGAGCCGTGCAATGTTATCATCATCATCTCTTGCATGGCTCAATCTTACCCTACAGTTTTTCATCAATCATGCATCTTCTAATTTACTTATTTTATTGTTTATTGCAATATGATTCTCACTATCTTGTACCACTCCAATACCATATAAATTGTATGCCTTCTTTCATGAAATGATGATGCATTTAATTTGATGACCATATTTAAACCTAAAAATTACCCCACAATTTGATTCCATTAATTGATTCTTCATTAATCCATTTTCATACCCCCTTTTTTTTCCTTTCCAAACCACCATTGAAATTCCAAGTCCATCCTCTTGATTGTTGTTTTCTTTAAGTCTATTAGCGATTGTGCGACTCGAATCTTATCACTTATTGAAGAAATACATACAGCGACAAAATAAGGGGATCTGTAAAGGCGAAGGGTCGAGGGGCGAAATTGAATCCATATAGAACTATTTTTCTTCTATTTGACTTTGATTAGAACAAAGTTTTTCAACTCTTAAATAGATGTACTCGAAACTCCTCTTGTATTATTCTTTTTCAACATTAGTGAATTTTTTCTCCTCTGCCCATGGTTTTTCCACGTAAAATTTATATATTCTTATTTTTCATTTTCTTATTGCTTTGCAATCGTTTTACCGCAATTATTGACATTTATTATAACGAAGTTGGTTTTTTTAGGTTATTATCAGCATCAATCTTTACAAACACTTAATTATATAATTAACTCACCCGCATATGATTTATGTAAGTGGCACTCAAACCTGGACACTTAAAATCTTAACCTTGTCGTTTCAACCAAGGTTTTACGGGTTGAACTAAGTAGTGGATCTTAGCATTAAGACTTGGGGAGGTTTAACTAAAATTTTCAAAAAAATTTGAAGGATTTAATGAGAATGTTTAAAATTTTTGATAGATTTAATTAAAACTTTCAAGATTTTAAAAGCTTAATGAGAATTGATAAAAATTTTGAAGGGATCTAATTAAAATTTTTTAAAAGTTGAATAAGAAGTTCCAAATTTTTGAAAAAGAGTCTATTTGAAGGCCTTTTATTCCGCCTCTGGTTTAGCTAAAGATCTTTTACCTAGACAATCAAAGTTTTTTTTTTTTGGTTTTTTGAAAATACGACTTCCAATTATATCAACAATTGTCATCAGAATAAATAATTACAAACACTTATTTGTATAATTAATTCAACTCAAATTAACTTACTTACACATAATTTCACAATTAAAACTCGAATTTGAATACTCTAATCTCAAAATCTCAATCAGATCATTTCACTTAACACCTAACTAATTACTGTTGAGTAATTAGATATTATCACTGTTCATGGACATGGCCCTATAATTCATAGGATTGACATTCTGAGCAGGTCTCGAGCATGTTGAACACGTGTACCGTTCAGTCCCCTACGTGCGAACTCCTTGGGTATATGTGAGTTGGGCTGCAAATTCCTCTCAACCCGTGCGAGCTGATATCATGAGCTCCCTTGACTATTCCCTCGTTGTACGCCTTACGCATATTCATCTGATAGGGTTTGACCGGATCGTAGGTAAGCGACTCAGATCTTACCTAGCTTTCTTATTGATGATAGTTGGTGTATAACAATTACCATTTAAAAAAAAAAGACATTATCTAATTATTAAGGGATCCAATGTTTTTATTTCTCCTAGTAAGTGATCTTCTTGGGTTTTTGTTTTTGTTTCATTTCTCCCTTACCAATGCAAAAAAGCAGATGGGTTCAGTGCACATTGAGTTGAATTTTGGACCACAACTACACAAGGAATGGTGAACTGTAATCATAGATTTGCTAGTTTTAATTCATAAAAGACCCTCTAACCCCAAATTAATTAAACCTTAATAAATATTATTTAAGCTTTCAAATTTGTGTTTGACCTTGTTGTGTCATTGATCTTTTAGCAAAGAAACAATAATACTGGGATCCCCAGACATGACAAACAAAAAAGAAATGATAGAAATCAACCAACTACAAAAGGACAATATTATTTTATTGCAATATGCCCCCAAAAATAACTTACCCAAAATGAACAAAGCAATGCACACCAGAAGATACACATGAAGAAAAAAACTAGACTCTGCTAAGATTAGAAATAGGAATAGCCAATTGGGTAGTCAGGATGGCACAACCCACAACAAAAATAAATTTTATATAAATATGATGTTTGACTTACCTATGCTGCTATACTTTAACTTTGATTAAGCGTATCTTTCTGGTACATTTATAATTGATTTGTACGTATTTGACAGAGTAAATTGTGGTCAACTTACACATCATAAATAAAGAAGTCTTGTGATTTAAACTCACGAGATTTGTTTTTAAGGGTGTTCACTCGGTATCACTAGATTAAGAGTTGAGATTCTGATTTAGTGTAATTATGAATAAAATTTTAATTTGATTCTGCTTGAGTTTAGCTCAATTTGTATTAGTATTGTTATCAGTGTAGAAGGATCGAGTTTGAACATGTTAAAGGGTGTTTATCCTCCTATTTAAGGATTGGAGAGAGATTATGAATGATTCTAATTGATATAATTGTTTTTTTTACCTTACAAATTAGGGATGGTGGTCCAAACAAATCTTTTATGTTGTTGGTGTAGATATAACTTTTTGTGTATATGGTAAACAAAATGATATCATTGTATGTAATGATAATATTAGTTATTTATGAAATCTGAACTATAATCAAAACATCAGCAATACAATTATACGGAATCAAAATTTATTTATCATATTTTCTCAAAAAATCAAATTTTAAGTATAATTTTAAGATTAAAAAAAAAAGAGGGAAAAAAACTGAAAACCAGAACAACACAATGAAGTGTTGGGGGGGGGGTGAGGCAATGTGGGTTACCCCAAAGGACAAAGAAAAGCCAATGGGAGGGAATTGCAGTGCAGAGGGCCTAAGAACAGTGGCAATTGACATAACAGTGGGTGGTGGTGGGTGCTGTGCTGTTGATCTGGGGTTGTTAATGCTGCTTTGTCTCGTGCATTGGCTGCTTTGATTCACACAAACCCTTTCTAAAGGATCCATTTTACATGTTTTGTCCTGATGGCTCAGACCCCTCCTTTCTTTTCCCTCTGTGTGAGCTTTTACTACCATCACTGCAAAGGGTAGGTATGTGGCCCCATTTGTGGGCCTATTGGGGCCCATTCACTGCCTCAGCCCGGGTTTCACATGTACATCAATGCCCTCTCTAGACCTCTCTTCTGTTTATACTTTTAACCTTATATATTTATAATAGCATTTAGGTCCAGATTTCATCATTAAAAACATATCATGGGTTGATTTTCTTTCAAATAATTGTGTGTAAGTTTTATTCAATTTGATTTTGATTTACATCTGAATTTATTTCGGTTTTCAACATGTTATATTATTGTGGAGGGGTACGCAGGGCCTTAGCATCTTAAATTAGAATTTTTTTTTATTTTTTAAAACATATAAAATTATAAATTAATAAAGGTAAAATTATATTTTGACCTCAAAAATGATAAGATATTAGCTAATATAACGATAAAATTGTATTTCAACTCTTATAAAAAATTATAACTTAAATTCATCCCAAAAAAATTCTTAGCTTCACCTCTACCAAGTACTAGACTTAAATCACTATTTGAGATCTAAATTTGGCAACTACTCCTACATTGGGGCTTGAACTTATTTTTTGTCCAAGTTAGTTTTTGAACTTAGCAATTGTTTTCACATTGTGGCCTGAACTGTTTTTAGTCCAAATAAGTCCCTGAACTTAACATTTGTTCCCACATTTGGGCTTTAATTTTTTTTGTCCAACTTTATCCCTATAATTTCTTTGAAAGCCCTAAAATTTAAACTCTAGTGTGGGAGCAATGATTGCGTTAAAGAGTTAACTTAGACAAAAGAAAGAAAGTGCAGACCCTAACGTAAAAATAATTGTTTAGTTCAAACCCTAATAATACATGAAGACTATTACAAAGTTTAGGGACTAATTTGAACAAAAAAATTTAAACCCCAATGTAAAAAAAATATTAAGTTCAAACCCTAATTAGTTTTTAATATTTATCAGTTTTGAAAGTTAGCAATTAAGGACAATTCATCACGATATTAATGTCTTTCGTCAATTGTGCATAAGTTTGATAGGTATAATAACAAATTTAGCCATTGATATTTATATATTTTACTAATTTGATATTTATTCTAAAAATTGAACAAATTTAGCCTCAACATTCACACATTTACAAAACATTGTTAGTTAAATTTGTTATGATACTAATCAAATTTGATAAAAAAATATTAATTTTATGATTAATTACCCTTATTTACTCACTTTTAAAATTAAAAAGATTAAATTATTTTAAATTCTCATCAATTTATTTGATATCGAAATAGAGATAAACTGAAGAGACATTTTTACGGAGTTCATAATAATTATTTGATGTTCCTGCATAGCAGGAAATTTGGTGAAGAGGATGGGTCCTACCTCCACCTTTTTGCTTACAGCCTGGAAATGGGACCCAATTTCTCCATATTTCTTTTTATAGGAAATCCCAGCCACAAAAAAAATGAAAAAAATGTATTATTATTATTATTATTATTATATTTATATTTACTTGGATGGAAACAACAATGGTAGAAAGGGTTGGGCGGCTAATTGTACCACAGCGGAGAAAATAAGAAGACATGTTTCCTATGATGTTTCCATTCCAAATGCTAAGGCTTAGGGTTCTTTTCATTTTTTGGAAAATAAAATATATTAAAAAAATGTGTTTAGTTTAAAAATTTTAAAATGGGTTTTGAAAAAAGAATATAAAAAACATGCGAAAATTAAAAAATAATAAAAATTTATTTTCGCTAAAAATATTTTGTAAAAGTAAAAAATGATAAAACAATGACTTTTTAACTTTACGTTAATTGTCCATTGTTCAAACTCGTTTAGACACAAAAATTTCTCTCTTTTTTTTTTTTAAATATTAAATTTGGTACACTGGTTTGAGTCAATATTAATGTCAATTTTTATTTATTTATTTTAAAAAAATAGTTTTCAAACATGTTTTTTTATTTTCATTACGAAAAACAATTTTTTATTTTTATTTATTAAATGTGTTTCTCGATTTAAAAAAAAAGATAGAAAACGAATATTATTTTTTAAAAATGAAAATAGAAGATAATTTCAAAAACTAAACGGAGCTTAAACATGGTTCTTGAATTTTTTTCCATGTTAGTTTTGAAACTTGATAACTACTCCTACGTTGGGGTATGAACTTTTTTTTATTTAAATTAATCCTTAAACTTGACAACTATTCTCACATTTGAATTTTTTTTGTTCAAGTTAGTCCATAAACTTCCATGTTCTTGCCTGGGGGCCTAAACTTTTTCCTGTCCAGGTTAGTCCTTAATATGTCCTTAAAAATCCTTAAGTTCAAGCTCCATGTGAAAACAATTGTTAAGTTTAAACTCCGATATGTCGTTAATTATCTAGTTTAAGCCCTAATATAGAAACAATTGCCAAATTCATGAATTAATTAAAAAAATAAAATCCTAATATAAAATTATTATGAAATTTAAGCCCAAAATAATAATTTAGCCTAAATAAATTTATAAATTTAGATTTGAATTTAAATAAAATCCTAATAGCAACACAACTAGCATGATTCAAATTCATACCACATTTAGAGCGGTGAACACTCTGACCAGTAGACTAACATACATAATTTTATGTCAATACAAGTTTTAAGTGTCTTTGAAAAATTATCAAATAATCACAAATTTATAGCATATTTAAATAATCACTTCAATTATTAGTTAGTAAGTTTTATGTAACCAAGTGTAATTGAAGTATCTTAATCATTTGTTTTAATTTTTATCGGATAAATATTAAAACTATATATAAATTTTGATTTAATGAGTAATATTATGAATTTTGATTTGATTTAATTTTCAAAAAATCACTAACAATATTATCAAATTAGCACCATTTTATATCGATATATTGCATATACAGACGATTATATTAATCTGATATGTATATAAATGTATGTATTTATTTCTTTAAACGTGTATAATTGAATCAAATCAAAGTTTCATGTATATATATAAACTACAATTCAAGTTTTATATATCAAATTAAACATTAAACCAAAATTCATATATAAAATTGATATTTATCTCGATCTTATGCGATTTGAGATTTGAGAGTCTTATGTAGGTATAATTAGACTTTATTAACCAAGTAAATTTAAAGAATTAAAAAAATTACCACTTATGGTTAAGTTGCTATTATAATAATTAGAAAAATATAAGCTCAAGTGTATTTGAGCATATATGTTTCTTTGCTTGAAAGGTTAAAAAGGGATTATAGATAGAAGTAGAAATTGTATAAAAAATTATTTTTAATAAATTAATAAATACAATTTTTATAATTATTCTAAGGATAAATATTAAAATTATACGTGAAGTTTGATCAAATGTGCAATGTCATATATGAACTTTGATTTTGTTTAATTTTATACATAAAATTTCAATTTTAATCAAATTTAATAATATGATGGAAAATAAAAGGGTATTCTCGTTGACTCAAAATGTATGTATTTATTTAAATATGTACAGATGAATTAAAATCAAAATTAAAATTTCATGTATACATATGAACTATAATTTAGGTTTCATGTGTATAATTGCATCAAATTAAAATTTATATATCAAATTACACATTAGACCAAAATTCATACATAAATTTAATATTTTTCCCATTGTTGTTATATAATGTTGAAACACACCCAGGAATTTTATATCAAATTGGAAGTACAATATTTCTTTAAGAACACTTTCCATGGAAAATTAAAGAAAAACATGAACGGACATGCATCCATCAATAATACCTATACACACTCAATTTAGTCCTCAAAGTTGATGTAATTGTCAATTTGGCTCTTTTTTAGCTAAATTTGGCCACTGACTTTTCAAATAAAGTCGGATAGTTTTTTTAAATAGAAATGTTGACTAAAACATTGATTTTTAACAATGTTGTCGTGATAATTATCGTAACAATTCACATGTATTTCATGCCAACATGACACTATTTGTCTTGTATGTTACGCCAATAAATAAATTTAAATTTTATAAAATTTTTCGAGAATTCAAAATTTCAAAATTGATAAAAATTCAAAAACAAACAGAAGAAGAATGAAGTACACATGTAGTGTCATGCGGGTTGTCATATTTAAAAACTTAACGTTTTAGTTAGTATTTTTGTTAAAAAACAACAATTCTACTTTTTTTTGAAAGATTGGTTGTCAAATTCGACTCCTTTTAAATGGTCAACGGTCAAATTTAACTAAAACAGTATCAAATTGATGAAAGTGTAAACGTTAAGAACTAAATTTATCATTATGCTTAAATAAAAAGAAAAGAAAAAGGAAAAAAAAAAGCTTCTTAAATTATTATTGTTGAATAACTGAATACATCTATAATCTATATATATATAAGTACGAGTTTAGAAAAAATTTTGAATCAACGAGAATACCATTTATTTTCCATCATATTATTAAATTCACATTTTGAAATTAAAAAAAAATTCTGAAGTAAAATAGAAGTTATGATAATTATACATTTAAAAATAATTATAATTTATAGTTAAAAAAATTATAATTTAATTTACGATTATCAGCTAAATATGTTGTTCTAATTTTAAAATAGAGTTATTATTTGAATAGAGTTTTAATTTGAGTTAATTATATTAATTAGTTATTATTTTGAATAATGCTACTTTACATTAATTACATAAAGTAAAACTATATTGTATGTTGGATATGTTAGAAATGCTTTACTTATAATTTGAAAATTCTTTTATTATAATTTTTGAATTGATAAATTAATAGTTATATTCAATAATTCAGACAAGAAATATTATTTTTCGTTAATTACTATAATGAAAATATAATATTTAAAAATTTATTAAATATTAAATACATAAAATCAAAATGCAAAGAATGTGACAATAGACGCTAGTGGTTTAAAGTGCTAAAGGGGTGGGCATATTAAATTGAAATTTGTATTTTATAAGTCCCTTTGTAGCACAGTAATAGTGCGCCTTTGTAGCACAGTAATAGTGCGTCCGCTTCGTAAGCACAAGGTCCCTAAGTGGGCCCACTTTCCTTTATCAAATCAAATCAAATCTTTGCCCTCACCTCAGAGAACACCTGTCACCTTTTCAACACCTGATGGTTCTGATTGATTTCACCTTCCCCCAACTCTACTCTGATGCTTTCCCTCCAAATCCTCCATCCCCTCTCTCTTTCCCTGTAGCAGTTGGCATGAAATCTTACATGGCTTACGCCCACATCATGTCTGATATCATGGTTCACGTTTTTTTTTTAAAAAAAATTAAAAATAATAATTCAATAATAATATTTTTTTAATAAAGGTGCATCAAATATTAACTATTAGAATAAGGATATTTGCACCAAAATTCCAAACTATTACTTCATTTTAAATTAGTCATCAAATTTTAGAAATTTTTAATTACATCCTTAAATTATCGATATTATATTAATTATCTCGTTTCATTGTTAAAATTACTAATTTAACCATTAAATGATAAATTAAATTTTACATAATTAAATTTAAAATGAAACATTTAAAGAAATAAAATGATGTTACATAACTTTTAAAAATAAAAACAAAAAATAAAATGAAACTAAAAAAAATGAACAATGAAGCTTCTATAATTTTGTGAAAAATTTTAAAATCCCAAAATTAATATTTTTAAAACATCTATTTTACAATATTCGTATTTTTTCTTAAAATTTTCAAATCTAACATGTCATTAATAGGTACATTAATGATTTTAACAACAAAGAACATAATTGATGTAAGCTCGATGTAAGGATGAAATTAGAATGATTTAAAATTTAAGAGCTAATTTAGGATGTTTGGTGTAATTAGCTCTAAGAATATTGAATCCATGGCGACCACACATAATTTTTTTTATAGACCATACAGAAAAATTGGTTAGGGGAATTTACAATAATAACCCCGTATTGATCTTGTTTCATTACGGAATCATGATGTCCAAATATATGTACAGAGTAGAAATAAACTGGTCGAAAGTCCAACAGCATTGAAACAGGCACTCGCCACATCCAACGACCCCAGTGTCCGTAAATTTTTGTCGGACACGTGGAGAAAAACGATTTACCCAGAAGGAAACGGCACCGTTTCACATTTTTTTAATTCATAGATATTGTAAAAAGGATAAATTTGGTTGTTCATTAAAATGAGGTACAAAATGCACGGAAAACCTTTTTCCTTTTACTTTTAACGATCCATTGGTGTCATAAAAGGAATAAAAGAAAAAGAAAAAGGGCAATTTGGTCTATATTCGAAATAATTGGTCCAATCAATCTTTACGATTTATAAGTTTTTCGATCTTCATGCAACTCATAATTGAGTTATGGGCCAAGAATAATTGAAACATCATGAGAACTAGCTTCGGCAGCTTTGACTAAAAGGCCCTTAACAATATTCATTAATTATTATAAATAACAAAATTCCCTCGTCTTTTCTACCATCATATCCCCACCTTTCATCATATAAATTATAAATAACATGAAAAAAAAGACCAAAAAGAAAGTGGGTCCCGAATTTCATTAAGATGGAGGGAAAGGGGGAGAGGGGGGGGTTATTTACGTTTGCTGTACATCCGGATCAGAGGACCGTAACCGCTTGGGTGGCGGCTCTTCTTGGCTGCTGCTAGAGCCGGGAATTTCGGAGCGCGTGTCACAACTGCTGCAAGCGGCCGCGTCGAGCACGCCGACTGGGCTTGGTGGCGCGGTTGACGGCTGCTCGACTCTTAACTCCTTGAATCGAGTAGATGGACACGTGTCGACGAGGTATTCATCCATTAGTTGGTGACAGCTTCTCACCATTTCCTATCCCAAAGAAAAAGGAGAAAAATGAAAAAAAAAAAAGAGAAAGAAAAATCACCGCCAGATTTTATAAATTTTAACACAGCTTTCTATGCTTCTTTAATCTTCGAAATTCTCGCAAAGAAAAAAGGAAAAAAAGATATTTGCAAAATGACCTTTCAAGAAACGCAAAATTTACAAATAAACTTCAACAACATACTCTGTTTACACTCTCGTGAAAAAAAACGTCACAAGCCGGACATTCCAAACTGTCTCCGGTAGCACAAAGCAAGGCGGCGGCTGCCATCGTCGACGGCGCAAATCGGAGGAAATCCAGTACTGTAAATACCAAAAACAAAAGTTTAACGAATTTCAATAAGAATCTGCTTTTTCTTTTGTAAAGATTAGAAGTATTACCACGGGTGGTGTTGAGAATGAGATCCGAAGAAGCAGCGACAATAGAAGAAAACGAATCGGGTAATCGGGTCGAGCAAGAAGGGAGCTTAGAGATGAAGTAATGGAGATAATCAAAGGGAGTTACTGAACATAATCTCCAATTAAGAGCAGCCATTACACGAAGCTCCATTCTTTGGATGGTTTTAGGTTCGAAAACGAATCTGGGTTCGAATACTTGAAGGTCCAGTAACAATGGCACTTGGGGTTCTTCCATTTTCGCTGCCAATGATAAACACGCCACTGATAGAAGCTGAAACGGCCACCCATTTGCTTGCTATGGGACCAAATTGAAAAAAAAATTAAAAAAAAAAGTAAAGAAATTTGGAAGGAAATTTTTAAGTTGCAGAGTTTTGAAATATAGAGGAAACGGAGTTTCTTTTTTTCTTTTACCGGAAGTGAGTAAGAAGAGAGGTAACGATCGAAGTAGTTGACGGAGAGGAACGCCGTTACTGGACTGAAATGATAGTGTGCATGCACCTGCATTTGCCTCATGTTCATATGAACAATCAATAAATTTAAATTTGTTCCTACTATATGTTCTGTGTATATAAATGAGAAAAATGGTGGACCTTTAGCATCCAATTAATGGAGTCTTGACGGGATATAACGTCGACGTAACGGTCCTGGCAACGGCGGAGATAATCGGGTAAAGGCATATGATGGGATTCCGAGTCGATGAGTCTTGAAATGGCATTCTCATCGGGATTGGGATAATACTTGTCATGGTGGCCGGAAAACGGTTCGGGTTCCCAGGTTACCACTTCACCAGCGTCCTCACCGCAAGACAAACCGGCGCTGCCGCTACTAGCAGCGGAGACAGAGGAACTGTTCAAGGGAGTTGAGTGAGAGTGAGAGAGGGACATTTGGATGATGGTGATGATAAAGATGCGGCTGATGGACGGCCGCAACGGCATTTACTGGAGGGATAGAAGCTTTGACGGTTGCAGTGGCGATATCAATGAGGGTGGCGATGGAGTGGAGGAGGAAGTCGGTAGTGGTGGTGGTATTTCGTCTGCTCATTTAGCAGCCTTTTGTGGTTTTTATGGAGAGTTTTGTTTCTTAGTTTTTTATATCTTCCGACTACTCAAAATCCTATCGTTTTTTCTAACAAAAAGTATAAAAAGACCATAAATGTGAATAAAAAAATAAGTTGAACTGTTCTTGTTTCTATGTAAGATAAATACAACATAGTAAACATATAAATTGCAACAAATTTCTTTTTCTTTTCTCGGGAAGAGAAAATTATTAATGAGGGTCAAAGTACAAATTTGACATTCAAAGATAGATACCACTTCTTTCCCAAACTTAACAATCTAGTTCAAGCCATAAACATATCAATTTAGAACAAATGAACAAGGTAAGTGAAAAATACCTCATGTTCAGCTCTTCGTTTCAACTCCACTTCCGCCACATCTAGTGCATCAATAATTGAATCAGTGGTTGTCAGGGTTTCGAAAGTTCTCTTCCCTGCTAATGCAACAGCTCCCTCCTCTGGAAGTTCTTCCTTTGGTATATGTTTGTCTTCAAATGTATTGTCAATGTCAGCCTCGAAAATTTCCTCCAATCTTTTCTCTTTTTCTTCCTGCACATTCAAGCAACGGTAAACACAAAAAGAGAATCCAGCTTTAAAGATAATCACAAATGCAGTAAGTAGAACTAGCTTAACAACAGCATTCTCCTTAATACTACTACTTCAAAATTTATGCTTTTTTATGCATAATGCACATGTAAAAGTACAACTAGAAGCAGTAGGTTAAAATTAAGTCGTAAAGTAATCCCCAGTAGTTATAAAGAAATATCACTGGCCATGGAACTAAAATGGCATTCATCACCTTCAACAGCCTGTGCCATAGATTTTTTATGAAGTGCAAGTAGCAAAACAGCCACATCATGTATCATTTATCATAGATATGTGCACACACACAAATCAGAGTGTAAGTGGTGGAAAATTTTTTAAAAACCTTACATTATCAAATTAGAACTAATTAAACAAATATGGAAAAGAAAATAAATGATCGTAAAAATACGGGGCTGGCTTCATTAACTTATCTCACCTTGATTCATGAGGGTGCACACATCACCTCATCATGAAAAATTATATATATTAAATAATTTACCTTGTTTTATCTGATAGAATCGTAGTTCGCAAAGTTAGCCCCAGCTCAATTTCAGCAAATTAATTAAACTGCTGCCACTATTTAACTGGCTGCTCCAGCTGAAAATATTCTGTATATCATATCACTAAATATCTATCTCACCCAAATAAGATCTAGAAGGACAAACATTATTTAACTAATGAAACTAACTTTGATTTCAGCTGCCAGTGACATCTAGTACATAGCAATCAGTAATAGCAGTGTTCCTATTTTAATTATTTCCTAATCAACATTGCTTTTCTGTTTCTCTCTTTTTTGAGTAAGCCAGAGATATCATATACAATTGCATTCAACTTAACTTTCCTTACTTCAATCAAACCCAATCTAAAATTCAGTCACATAGCAATCCAAGAAAAAAAACAATAATTTAGTGAAATTCCACAATATTGCTTCATTATTCAACTAATCAACAAAACCCAGCTTCATCAAACAAAAAATGCTCTATCTTACATAGTAAAAGCCACTCTAAACTAAAATAAAAATAAGAATTCAAAATCGAATCCTCTAAACTCCACGATTTTACATCTCAATCATACTTTTTTAATCGAACCACAACAATTAGAAAAAAAAATCACAGAAAAACCCTAAAAACTAAACCAAGATGAATATCATCAGAGAAATTAAGCAGAGAATGAAAGTAATTTAATACAGTTATAAGCAGATTCAGGTTGGTATGATGTATAGCGGAAGACAGATCATAATCTTACTCGTGAGATTAAAGAGATAAGAAATTCAAAGCTATGTGTGAATTTGAAATATACTGTGTGGAAGCAAATCCTTAATCTACTTTCTAGTAAGATATTTAGGGACGAAAATCCCTAAGGGGGGAGAGTTGTAACAACCCAGTTTAGACCTTAATCGGGACAGTGGTTTCGGGACCACAAATTCGAGTCAAAAAAATATTTTAGTATTATTCTTGGTGTTTACAGTATGTGAGTTAATATGCGTGAAATTTTCGTGTGAAAATTTTATCGTTTGTGAGCTCAATTTTATAAAAGGACTTAATTGCGTTAAATGTAAAAGTAGCATGCTATAAGTTAAAAGTGTCTAAAAGCTATGGAGCTTAAAAGTTAGGGTCCTTATGTGATAAATGGACCATTAATTAGTTAGTGGAAATGTTGGTTTTGCATTATTGAAATATTGAATTTGAAATAAGGTTATTTGAGTAATTTATGAATATATGTTAATATATTAATAAAATAAAAGTTAAATTATCATCTTTGATGGTTCTTTCAACCGAAAATGAGAAAAGAAAAAGGTTCATGGAAGCCATTAGGGTTCGGCAACTTCAAGCTTTAATTAGTAAGTGATTTTGACTCGGTTTTTGATAATTTTTATATTTTTGAGATCGTTGCTTCGAATGCTAGTAAACCCATGCTTCAATTTTCGGAATTTATGTTGATTTTGTGTTTTGCCATTGTTGAAAGTTTGATGATGAAAAATAAATATGTATTAATAGATTTTTTTATGTTTTGGTTAAATAATGATTCGGTTGATGAATTTGTTTTCGGTTGTGGCTTAATTGGATAAGCTAAGTGATGAATAAATCATTGCTTGTATAATTGGATTTATTGGTGCATTTACGAAGACAAGAATATTCATGAATTATAGTTGATTTGTTAATTATTAAGTTAAGTTTAAGGTGTTTAGTTAATATGACTATTTGGTTATGAAATTGGTATAAAATATTTTTTATATAATTTGCTAGCCGAATAGATGAAAAACAATTTGGTTTTGAAAATGACATTTTAGCATGATTCTTAGCATGTGAACTTGACATATTTCTATTCGGCATTGGTACTTAGTAGATGACTATTAATAGTTAAATGAGTGGTGCATGAATTATTTTTAAATACAATGGAGATTCGGTCATTTGGTAATGCTTGTATGTACTTGTATATTTTTGTCTAATAATCCGTGTGGAATAACTTGACCATTCAGTAATGGTTGCTAATATTTCATGTTTGGATGTATTAATGTATGTGCATTATATGTGCTGAATCAAGTTGTAAATAAATATATATATGTTACTGATTGAATTGAACTTTGGAGAATTTGTTCCGAGTGTGAAATAAATTGGAGAAATGGGCTACTAGGGCCTAAGGTAAATTCGGTCTAACACGGGTTAGATAAGATTTTGTGTATTTTGTGCTATTTGGAAATAGGGACTAATTTGTGAAAATGTGAAATATTAGGGGCTAATGTGCAAATTGCCCTTTTTATGTGTTTTTGGGTGAATTTGAGTATATGTGAGATTAAATATGCATGATATTTGATGCATATCCGGGTTAAATCCCGCAGGCTTCGTGCTGGTATTATATCCGGGTTTTATCCCGCAGGCTTTGTGCTGGTATTATATCCGGATTTTATCCTGCAGGCTTCGTGCTGGTATTATATCCGGGTTTTATCCCGCAGGCTTAGTGCTGGTATTATATCCGGGTTAAATCCCGCAGGCTTAGTGCTGGTATTATATTCGAGCTTAAAGTTCTGCAGGTTCTATGCTGGTGAGCGGATTCGGGTTTTAAACCTAGCAGGCTTAACGCCGGTGATTCAAGTAAGATTATGAATTCGAAATTTCAAGGTAAACTACTATTGAATATGTATGATACATTATGATAGTCAGGTACGTATTATGTACTCACATGTGAATTGATTTTTAAGGTGAATTATTAGTATCAAAGAACGATATATGTGTGTGAATGATTACTATATCTACGAATAAGAGCATGACCTATTCGGTCGATGTCTGTCATTATATGAAAGTATGTGACCTAAATTAATTGTACGAGCTTCCAGAGATATCCAAGTATCCTCTTTGTTTCCGAATGGTTCAACTGGTACTCTGAGAAGTAAATGAATATATAAATGTGCATCCGATTCAGGTATATTGCAATGTTTATGAAATTGAGTAATGAAAGTGAATATGATTATGATTTATGGATATATAATTCAGGTACGTGTGTTTCGATTATGAAATTCATAAATGAAAGGTGATTATGTTTCAAGTGATAATATGTGAAATATATGACATCAAATAATGTGAATGTATAAATAAATGGTGTGATACATATATGTTTGTTATACGAATTGTGGTCCTATGTTTAGAGCATGGGAATTATGAAATGAGAAACATGGTTTTGGGAAATGGAAAGTAATATATATGTGTAAGATAATATGTGATTTATAAGAAAATGAAATGTGAATATGTGCTCTATATATATGAAATTGAAATGTAGCCAAATGGATAAGTGTAAGATGATATGTGATTTATAAGAAAATGAAATGTGAATATGTGCTCTATATATATATGAAATTGAAATGTAGCCAAATGGATAAGTTATATATGAAGTGGTTAGTGAACCATTACATGTTTTGGTTATTCATGTAATGATTATGTGCAAACTTGATTTATATGATTGAGTTAACGGTTGTCTTTTGAATGTGAAAACGTGATATATATATATATTCATTGATAAATAAGATAAGAGAAGCTACTTAATGTGGTTATATGAATTTACGAGTACAAGATTGTATAAGTGATTGATGTTTGTTAAATTTGGTTTAATGATAATGATTTGTAAATATCATTGAAATGATTTATTTGCTTATGACTTACTAAGCTTTCTAAGCTTACTCTGTGTGTTTTTTCTATGTTCAAAGAGTTTCGGAGACTTGCTCGGGATAGAAGTCATTGGAGACCACATCACACTATCTAGTTATCACTTCGGTAATTAAAAGCTTTAAGTTTTTGGTTATGTGGCATGTATAGGCTAAATTCAATGTGGTTCATTTTGATTTGTATATGTAGCCATGCGAGAATGGCTTGTTAATGATGTTAATGTTTGTGTATATTCAGGCATGGTATAAGCTTATTTTTGAGAAATATGTCTCCATGGTATGAATGAATGTGTGAAAATTTTAAATTGTATGCAAGATTTATCTTTTGAATGTGAGTGAATATTAAAATATAAGTCCGATAATGCCTCGAACCCTATTTTGGCTTCGGATACAGGTAAGGGGTGTTACATTTTGTGGTATCAGAGCTATGGTTTAGTCGATTTTAGGGCTACCATAGCGTATGTGAGTCTAGCTATACATGACATGTTTAACCTGTTGTAAGCACTAAATTTTTGTCCGACTAGATTTTGTGTTTAATTTTCAAAATTTCAAAAAAAAATTTTTTTTTAAAATAAAAATTGCATTTTGACCCCTAAACTTTTCCTAAATTTCATTTTGACCCTTAAACTTTCTTTAAATTTCACTTAGACCCCTAAACCTTCATTAAATTTCATTTTAATCCTAAATTTTCTAAAAATTACATTTAGCCCCAGAAGTTTTGTTGCATTTGTGATTTGGTCCTTCAGACAAGTTACATGATTTGGGGCACCCATTTCCCAGATTTTCAGGCCACAAACATGGGTGGCTGCTCCTTCACCCACTACCTGTAAACAATGAGAAAGAGGACAAAATTTGGAGCTTTTAAAAAGAAAAATTGAAGAGAAGGGAGGGGGGTTTTTATTTTCGGCAACCAAAAAGCAAAAAAAAGAGAGAAAAAAATCAAGCAGCAGCAAGCAAAAGCCCTCACCACCGTCGTTCAACCACCGCCACCGTTGTCGTCCCCTTGCCCCCACCACCTGAAAAGTCGCAAGCAACCAAAAAGAAAAGCAAAGCAAACAAAAGAGTAGCAAAAAAAAAACAAAATAACTTCAAAAAATCCGCCGCTCCTTCGCCGCTACCGTGCTCGCCGGCGCGCCCTTACGCTCCCACCACCGTCGCACCTCCACAAATAAGCAGACAAAGACAGAAAAAAACAGCAAGCAAAAGAAGTAAAAAAGGTAACTGAAAAGAAAAAAGAAGAGAAGAAACAGAAAGATGAAAGGAAAAAGAGAGAAAAAGATAAAATAAAGAAAAAATAAAACCCATTTTTTGGTAGGCCACCAGCAGCCCACCACCAGTGGACCCGACCCAGCGCAGGCCCAACACCACTGACGGCCCACTAAGCCTCAATTTGCAGCAAAAAAAAGAAAAAGGGCTTGTCCTCCAAGACTTTGGTCTTTTGGGTGAATTTTTTTTCTTCTTTTTTTCTTTTTAATCTATTTTATTTTGTTTAATGTATTTAAATGGTATTTTATTTAATTTAAAATAGTATGTTTAAAAATAGTTTTTCATAGATATTATTATGTCATTTTAATTACATATTTTTTAAATAATAATAATGATAAATATTTTAATGCATAAGGCAACGAACTGATTTAGCATCGAATTATCGAATTCATCGCTATGTTGGATGAATATCGATGGCTCGTGTTAAATACGGGACGCCCTTATAAAAAATCGAAAATATTCAAAATTTCTCGTATTTCAATAAAAATCCTCTTGTTTTATTAGAATCCCGATTAAATATTAAATTGAATTAATTTAACACTAATTCGATAGTTTCATCGCCATATCGGGGTGAATATCATCGATTTGTGTTAAATACAGTATTTTTAAAGAAAAATCGTTTTTAAAAAAAAAAATTCATGTCTTCAAAATTTCTCATGTTTCAAAAATAATAATAATAAAATTTCCCGTGTTTCGAAAAAAATACATTCGTGTTTCTTTCTAAAAAAATCGTGTTTTCAAAAATTTCCGTGTTTCAAAAATTCGTGTTTTCGTGTTTTCAAAAAAAATCTCGTGTTTCAAAAAAAAATAAAAAAATAAAAAAAATAAAAAATAAAAAAAATTCTCGTGAATATTTTTGGTATTATTGTGTTTTCAAAAAAATTCAGTATTCGACAAATTTAGTGTTTTCGTGTTTTCAAAAATTTTCGTGTTTTCAAAAATCTTTGTGTTTTCAAAAATTCTGGCGTTTCAAAAATTTTCGTGTTTAAAAAAAATTTACGTGTTTTCACAAATTTTCGTGTTTCACAAATTCTCGTGTTTTCAAAAACTCCAGTGTTTCAAAGTTTCCATGTTTTCAAAAATTCTCGCGTTAAAAAAAATTCGTGTTTCAAAATATTCTCGCATTTCAATTTTTGTTTTTTAAATCGTGTTTCAAAAAATGTCGTGTTTTAAAAATTTTCGTGTTTCTAAAATTTCCCTGTTTTAAAAATTCCCGTGTTTCAAAAAAAAATGTCGTGTTTTAAGAAAATTTCGTTTTTTCTAAAAATTTTCGTGTTTCTAAAATTTTCGTGTTTACAAATTCTCGTGTTTTCAAAAATTCTCGTGTTTTCAAAAAAACTTTCGTTTTAAAAAAGAAATACTGCGCTTCAAAATTCTCGTGTTTTTTTTAAAAAAAAGGGGTTCTCGTATTTCAATCGGATCACGACTAAATATTAAATGGAACTCGTATTTTTGAAAATTAAGACAACATGCGTTTAACGAGATACCAATTTTGGGTGTCGCGAGGGTGCTAATACCTTCCTCGCGCGTAACCGACTCCCGGACCCTAATTTTCTCTGGATTTTGACGTGGACCTAAAATTGTCTCTTTTTTTAGAAAAGTTTAAAAAAAAATCTTCTAAAAAAGGATTTTATTTGGTGTCCGATCACACCTAAAAAAGATCGGTGGCGACTCCTCTTTTGTAAATAAAATTTGAAACTTTAATTTTTCAATAATCATTTCAACTAGCGCCTATTGCCAAATTTTTAGGTCGCTACAGCTGGCGACTCCGCTGGGGACTTTTTTTTCGAGAGTCGAGTCTAATGTTAAACGCGTGTTGTCAAAATTTTCAAAATTTCTTGTTCAAATTAACATTTAGTCGTGATCCTTAAATTTTTTGTTTTTAAAAAAATCATGCATTTGCATCGTGTTGTACATATTCTAATTTGTTTTATCAGGTTGTTTTTCAGCTTTAAATTTTGCGATTTTATTTTTGGTTTAGTTTTTTCTAAATAAAACGTAAAGGTTTACAAGTTTCTCCTCACACACCGTGCACTTGCATTTTTTTTTTGCATAACATGAGCTCTATACCCGGGCTTCGTCCCTGTTAAGAGAAAGTAAACGCTACGCCTTCGTGAGTTGACTCGTTCCTCCGCACAGGCTAGTGAATACTTTCGGGTTACATATGACTTATGCTTTCGTGAGTTAACTTGTCCCTCCGCATAGGCATAAGTAAATGTAATCCCTCGAATTGATCATCGTAAGCCTATGATGGGCCATGACCGAGGCTCTGTACTAATCTTAGTAGATGACAGTGCAGACGATTCGAGTACCCACCTAGAACCAAAACCGCATATAGTGAACCATACGAGCTTTCCAATTAGAGCCATGCTGAACCTCTGTCCGCTTATAGTCATTAAAATAAGTACACGGGGAAAATGCCTTTTGCCTTTCATTTACGCTGTTTATGCAAAATAATTGGATTGGGTAGTTTAATTTGTTTTTCAAATTATACTTGTTGTGTTTACTAACCAAGTTTATTTGTTTTTACTTTTATTTTCATCATGCATCATAGGCATCATATTAGGAAGGTGTTGATTAAAAGTTGGTTGCCAAAAAAAACGGGTTTCTAATGGAGGAGTCAATTACACAAATAACCGAGAAGAATGCCGTGGTTCGAGACTGGTCTCTAAAAATTCAGAGAGAAAAGGGGGATAGTCTAGTGGAAGGGTGTGTCGCTAATTTGCCCGAACATATAACTGTAAATGTTCGCCAAAATAACTTTGAGGATTTGGTTCGAATTTGGAATCAGTGGGATTCAGACACTAGAGACATTTTCACTGAGAGGTATGGAGATATAGCTCACCTGATCACCATCCGTGTAGACGAACAGTTGATTCAAGCCATGGTTCGGTTCTGGGACCCAGCTTATCAGTGTTTCACCTTCAATCAAGAAGACATGACTCCAACCATAGAAGAGTATGCTGCTTTACTCCGCATCGACAATGTACAATTCGACAAAATATATGTGAAGGAGCCTAAGCCGATGACCTTCAAGAAAAAGTTAGTGAGACTGACAGACATGACTGATGCATGGGCCGAAAAACAGATAAAGAAGAAGAATGAAACCATTTGCATTCCATGGTCCTCCCTACGAGATTTGGCTTTGAACCATCCCAACATGCTGAAAAGGGTAAATCTATTCGCTTTGGCCATTTACGGTTTGGTCATTTTCCCAAAAGTTCTCGGACATCTCGAAGTTGCAGTAGTTGATTTCTTCGAAAGGTTAAAACAAGGAATCAACCCTGTCCCGACCATCCTAGCCGAGACCTTCAGGTCCTTGAGTAGTTGTCGAAGAAAAGGGGAGGGACGATTTATCGGATGCGCGCAGTTGCTCAATGTTTGGATTTTGAGTCACTTCTGGAAGGTAGAGCGCGCTCCGTTCCATATGTTTTCTAAAACATTCTCCCCGCTAGAAGCTTACCTCAATAAAGAATGGCCGAAGGAAGTCACCAAGCAACATTGGGTATCAGTTTTTCAGAATCTTCGCGCCGAGAATATAACATGGAGAGCACCCTGGATCCGTCCTTCAGTTCTGCTATACAAATGTGGAAGCCAAGATTGGGTACCTTTACTCGGGTTATGGGGAGGAGTTGGATATGCTCCGCTATTAGTCCAAAGGCAATTTTCTTCGCGACAATTTCTCCCCGCAACTGGAGGATTAGCACAGTTCGAGTTCGCTTTCGCGGGTGAAGGATATATGAAGAGAGTCCGAGACACTGCAAAGTATTGGAAGGAAATTCATTTCATGGAATTAGCTTTGTATGTTGATACCCTTACCCAAGATTACGACATATGGAGGAAACAACGGGTAAATAGTCAGCAAATCTCATCAACAAACTACACCATCCAGAATCCTTTCTCGGAGGAAACGCCGTCTGAGCTAGAAATGGCAAGACAAGAATTCGAACGAGAAAAGGCCAAGATGTCTCGGGACCTTAGTGCCCTTCAAGAAGAAAACTATCAACTGAAGATTGAAGTTCAGGTTGAAAGGTCCAGGACTGAAAAAGTACAAAGAGAAGCCGAGATTGTGAGAAATGACTTAAGGGACCTTCATTTGGAAAACAAGAAATTAAGAAACACTATAAAGAATAGCGGGTTGGGCAAGTCGACAGCAGAATGGAAGGAAGAAATTAGCAATATCAAGGGAGGAATGGAGTTTTGGAAGGGAAAAGCAAAGAAAGAAGAGGAAAAGGCTGCGCGTGCTGTGATAGAGTTAAGAAGGAAGAACGTCAAGTATGAAATAGTGACTGCAAAATTGGTGAATAGTCAGTCTGAACATCAAGAATTAAAAAGGAAAACACGAGATCTAGAAAATATGCTGCAATCTCGTCAACAACAATTAGATAACCTCTTGAAGGCTCTAGAAGAAAAGAGTGAGCAGTACGATAGGGACATTCACGCGTATGAAGGAACTCTCAAAGAAAAAGAAATGCAACTTGACTTCTTGATCAATGAAATTCGTAAAGCGGCTATACAAGTTGTTTAATTATCAGATGAAGCCGAAGTTCTCAGTTGCCAATTCCCTCCGAGCCAAAGATCGAGCATATCAGAGTTTTTAGAGCAAGTGAAGAAACAAGGCAATGTGGCTAGGAAATTTGTGTAACTGTTGGAAAAATGAGAACTTTGTGTAATAGACTATGTTGATAAATGAAATGCCTAAATATGGGGCTATCTTGAAATCAACACCAATTTCTTGCATTTCATTCATAACTGACATTCATTTGACATTCATGCATTCATTCATGCATCAATTCATTCATTGCATATCCCATACTCGTTCGCTGAGGTTAAAACATACAATTCGCAGTTGCAAGACTTCAAGACTGGAACCACGTCATCCGTATAAAACGCGCCGACAAGCTAGAGTAATGGAGAATGAATTCAATGAGAGAATTGAAAGGATGGAAAGGGCTCAAAAGGAATTACAAGAGCAACTGGCCAAATCGCAACAAGAGACGAGAGACCTAATGGTGAGATCTCGAGAGGAATCGCTCGAGCAAAGAGATCAGATGGCTAAAATGATGGAGATGATGACAACTTTGGTCAAAGGAAAGGGACCCATGCAGAACTCCGATGTTATGGAACCTCGGTCAAGAATTCACCATGATCAGGATCCATTCTATCCCCCGGGATTCACTCCACCGCCCGCATATACAATACAAAGAGGGTATATTCAAGAGGAACCCACTGGCTTGGAACATCGACTTATGCCACCTGCTCCACCCACTAATTTGGGGCAATGAATGTTAGCATCGAACCCAGGGGCTAGTCCTGCTAATCCACTAGTTCCAGATCTGGATGACCCAACAGAGGTAGCCAAGTTGAAATTGGATAACCATGACGCAAAATATAGGAGTCTAGAGGAAAGACTCAAAGCAATAGAAGGCACTGAAGTCTTCTCAGCACTAGGTGCCAAGGAACTCAGTTTGGTACCTGATCTAATTTTGCCTCCGAAGTTCAAAGTGCCTGACTTTGAGAAGTATGATGGGACAGGGTGCCCAAAAGCACATCTCATTATGTTCTGTCGAAAGATGACCGGTTATGTGAACGAGGATAAACTACTCATACATTGCTTTCAAGATAGTCTAACAGGGTCAGCTCTTCGGTGGTACAATCAACTCAGTAGAGAAAAGATTCGATCTTGGAAGGACTTGGCGTCAGCATTTTGCGAGCAGTACAAGCATGTATCGGATATGGTGCCAGACCGTATGACCTTGCAAATGATGGAGAAAAAGCCATCAGAGACCTTTAGACAGTATGCGCAGAGATGGAGAGACGTCTCAGCTCAAGTGGAACCCCCACTAACAAAACGGAGATAACCGTTCTCTTTATCAATACTTTAAAGGCACCGTTTTATGACAAATTAGTGGGAAGTGCCACGAAAGATTTCGCGGATATTGTAATATCCGGTGAACTCATAGAGAATGCCATCAAGAGCGGTAGAATGGAAGGATCAGAAGGCTCAAGAAAAGCAGCACCCTTAAGGAAGAAAGAGCCAGAAGCCCTCATGGTGGGAACTGGGAGTCGTTACATTCCCAATTCGTATCCTAATCAACCCCGACCTCGAAATTATCCACCCTCGAATTTCCATTATCCCCCTCAAACCCCTTACTACCAAGCACCACATCCGTCATGCCCCGTATACGCCACGAACAACCAAAGACCCGTCACTACTTTCCCACAAAACACGGTACCCGCCCAAAGCCAACCCAGAAACGAACTAAGACCATCAAGGCATAATCCCGAGATACCGCAATTTACCCCCATCCCTGTGTCGTATGGGGAATTGTACCCAAAACTTTTAGAAAAACAGCTAATTTCTCCCCATTACATGGCACCCCTTAAACCTCCATACCCAAAGTGGTACGATCCAAACGCTAGTTGTGCATACCATGCAGGGAACCAAGGGCACTCTACTGAGAACTGTCTCGCTTTCAAAAGGAGAGTTCAAGGACTCATTGACGCGGGTATCCTACGATTCGATAGTGCTAGTAACGCCACGGGGAACCCGTTCCCTAACCATACCGAAGGGAATGTGAGCACAGTGGGGAAAGAGGATGAATGGAAGGTTAGAAGATGTGTGGCAGAAATAAGGACGTCTCTGCAGAAAATCTGGGAGGTATTAGTTAAGAAAGGATTGCTCTGTCACTCTGATAGAGTTTTTGGAGAAGAAGGTCAAAGTTTTTGCAATTTTCATGGGATTGTTGGGCACGACATTCAGTCGTGCGAGGACTTTAAAAGGTTACTTCAAGACCGGATGAATAATAAGGAGATCAAGGTCCTTAACAAGAGTGAAGATGCCAATGAAAGAGAAGTATGCGTCTCTGATAGCCAATCATCAGGGCCCCCTTATAGTGCTGATCGACCGTTGGTAATTTATTACGACGCGATGAGAGAGCCATTGAAACCACAGATGGTAATTGAAGTACCATCTCCTTTCCCGTATAAGGACAACAAAACAGTACCGTGGCGATATGATGTTAATATCGTTACACCGAAAGTTGAAAAGTCCAAAGCCATAATTGAAGATGTTGGGGAGGTAGGTCATTTTACTCGAAGTGGACGATGTTATTCTAAAGAAGTTGAACCGGTAAAGAAAAGTAGCGACTCGAAGCAAAAAGGGAAAGCAGTGATGCACGAGGTCGAAGTCGAGCAAGAAATTCCACCCGTGCAAGAAACTAAAAAGCCTGTGAATGAGGAAGAAGCTCAAGAATTCTTGAAATTTATTAAGCACAGCGAATATAGTGTGGTGGAACAACTGAGCAAGCAGCCAGCACAAATCTCAGTTCTATCTCTACTGTTAAATTCAGAGCCACACCGGAACGCTTTATTGAAGGTGTTAAATCAAGCTTACGTGGCTAACAACATATCTGTCGAAAAGCTTGATAGGTGGGTAAACAATCTGAATGCGGACAACTTCATCTCTTTTAGTGATGATGAGATACCGCTAAATGGTAGAGGTTCGGTGAAAGCGCTGCATATCACGACCCGCTGCAAGGGCTACATAATACCGAACGTACTCATCGATAATGGGTCAACATTAAATGTTATGCCATTGGCTACACTTTCCAGAATACCGATAGATTTGTCCTACTTAAAGCCCTGTCATTCCACGGGACGAGGCGTGAAGTCATGGGAAAGATCGAAATCCCTTTGGAAGTGGGCCCCTACATATATGAGGTCGAATTCCAAGTCATGGACATTACACCCTCTTATAACTGCCTTTTGGGAAGACCTTGGATTCATTCTGCTGGAGCAGTCCCATCATCCCTCCATCAAAAAGTGAAATTCATCATGGATGATTGTTTGGTCACAGTCGAGGGCGAAGAAGACATCATCGCATCTATCTCTGCTGATGCGCCATACCTGAAAGTAAGCAAGGATACAGTGGAATGTTCCTTTCGATCCCTTGAATTCATCAATGCCACTTTCGTCGCTGAGGGAAATAGAATTCCAATGCCAAAACTGTCGAGAAATACCAGAATGGGTGTCAAGTTGACCGTAGGAAGGGGAGCTCGTGCGAGAAGAGGTTTAGGGAGATATATGCAAGGAATAGTGAGGGCTTTAAAGCCAGTGCACCACAAGGCCCGATACGGTTTGGGGTTCCAGCCTGACATGCGCCAAAGAAGAAGACAGTGGAAGAAGGATCAAGAAAGAAGAATTGCAAGAACTTTGGGCCGAGAACCAGAATGGGAACCAATAGAGTACCCTCCTTTGTCAAAAACATTTACATCTGCGGGAATGATGTACCCTGGACAAGAGGATCCACGAAACATGTTGGGATTAATTGAAAAGGATTTTCAGAATGTTAGTATAAATGTCATTGACAAAGAAGCTGGTGCAAGTAAAGATGTCTCGAGGATACGCCCTTGCCCTCCTGGTTTCATGTTGAACAATTGGATTGCTGAGGAGCTTCTTGTAGTTTATAAGCCTTCAGAGTAATGCTAAACATCAACCTTCTATTGTGTCCTTAGATATAATAGATTTCTTTTGTAAGAGTTTGCATTCGCTCTTTATCATTTAAATGAATATCAATGAAGATGCATTTTGTCACGATTTTTCGCATTATCACTAATTTCATAATCATTTTCTCATTTCATAGCCTATCCTTACATTTGCCTCATTGCCATGACATAACATTTTGTTTGTTGTTTCCAATACTTGGATGTCCCCGATAGCTTCCTTTTCCATTCAACTTTCAGGTGCTCAGATATTGACGACATGAATAAGCCCGTTACGAATCTTGAAATTGATTTTGAGAAGGCTGTTTGCTTAGGAGAATTTGAAGCCGAAGAAATGCTGAAGATTATGTCTCGTCTCCTGAATTGTTAAGAATGGTGGAACAAGAGGATAAACAGGTTCTGCCTCATGAAGAATCTGTAGAAACAATAAATTTGGGCACTGAAGAGAGGAAACAAGAAGTGAAGATTGGGACTTCTATTTCAGAAAGTACCAGGCGTAGTTTGATCACTTTACTCCGCGAATACAAAGATGTTTTCGCGTGGTCATACCAGGACATGCCAGGGCTAGATGAAGATTTAGTGGTCCATAAGCTCCCATTAAAGCCAGAATGCAAGCCCATCCAGCAAAAATTAAGACGGATGAGGCCCGAAATGCTGTTGAAAATAAAAGAGGAAGTCAAGAAGCAATTTGACGCTGGCTTCCTACAAGCCTCCAAATATCCAGAATGGGTGGCTAACATAGTCCCGGTACCAAAAAAAGATGGAAAGTACGAATGTGCGTGGATTACCGTGACCTAAATCGAGCAAGCCCAAAAGATAATTTTCCCTTGCCACATATTGACACGTTGGTGGACAACACAGCAAAACATTCATTGTTTTCTTTCATGGATGGATTCTCGGGGTATAATCAGATCAAGATGGCTTCTGAGGATATGGAGAAAACTACCTTCATAACAATGTGGGGAACGTTCTGCTACAAGGTGATGCCATTCGGGTTAAAGAATGCTGGGGCAACATATCAGAAGGCTATGGTGACGTTATTCCATGACATGATGCATAAAGAAATAGAGGTCTACGTCGACGATATGATTGCTAAATCTCGAGGAGAAGAAGAGCATGTAATGAACCTCAAGAAGTTGTTCGAAAGGCTGAGAAAGTTTCAGCTAAAGCTTAATCCAGCCAAATGTACATTCGGGGCTACCTCGGGAAAGTTGCTAGGCTTCATTGTCAGTGAAAGAGGTATCGAAGTTGATCCAGATAAAATAAAAGCCATCCAAGAATTACCACCTCCGCGCACGCAAAATGAAGTTAGAGGATTTTTAGGGAGATTAAATTACATCGCCCGATTTATCGCTCAACTTACCAACCAATGCGACCCAATCTTTCGGCTTCTTCGAAAACATAACCCGGGAGAATGGAACGAGGAATGCCAAGTGACCTTTGATAAGATAAAACAATATTTGTCCAGTCCTCCAGTGCTAGTACCGCCAACTCCGGGAATACCATTAATTTTGTATCTGACAGTGTTCGAAAGTTCAATGGGTTGCGTACTGGGACAACATGACGAGTCAGGAAAGAAAGAAAAAGCGATCTACTACCTCAGCAAAAGTTCACTGAATATGAGGCAAAATATTCGTCCGTTTAGAAATATTGTTGCGCTCTGGTTTGGGTAGCTCGGAGACTCAGACAATATATGTTGTATCACACGATATGGCTAATTTCAAAGCTGGACCCAATAAAATACATGATGGAATCGCTGGCACTATCAGGAAGAATGGCACGATGGCAGCTCCTCCTTTCGGAATATGACATTGCCTATGTAAGTCAGAAGTCAATAAAAGGGAGCGCAATAGCTGACTTCTTAGCAACTCGAACGACAGAGGAATATGAGCCTTTAAGATTCGATTTCCCAGACGAAGACTTAATGTGCATCACAGAAATAGAATCCGAGTCATCAAAAGAGAAGTCATGGAAGATGTGCTTTGATGGTGCGTCAAATGCTTTAGGGCATGGGATTGGAGCAATCCTGGTATCACCAGACGGGAATCATTATCCGTTCACTGCAAGACTGAACTTCTTCTGTACCAATAATATCGCAGAATATGAGGCCTGTATCATGGGGCTTCGTGTAGCTATCGAACGAAACATCGAGATCTTGGAGGTGTACAGGGACTCAGCCCTAGTGATTTACCAAATCCGTGGAGAATGGGAAGTGAGGGACTCAAAATTGATTAAGTACAGCGATTTAGTGGCTGGATTGACCAAGGAATTCAAAGAAATAACTTTTCATTACTTCCCACGAGAAGAGAACCAACTGGCTGATGCCCTAGCCACTTTGGCATCAATGTTCAAAGCAAGTAGAGAAGCAGAAATAATGCCCCTCAAAATGAGCATATACGAGGTCCCTGCACACTGTTGTAGCATTGAGAAAGAAGTAGACGGACGGCCTTGGTTCCATGATATCTTAGATATATCAAGAATCAAAGGTATCCCGAACAAGCGAATGAGAACGATAAAGAACAATTAGAAGAATGGCAGCGGGATTTGTTCTTGATGGGGATATCCTGTATAAAAGAGGAAAGGATCAGATGCTTTTGAGATGTGTGAATGATGTTGAAACCAGAAAATACTTGAAGAGGTCCATGAGGGAATTTGCGGAACGCATGCCAATGGTTTCAATATGGCCAGAAAGATCATGAGACTCGGTTATTATTGGCTGACAATGGAAAGTGACTGCATCAATGTTGCCAGAAAATGCCACAAATGTCAAATCTACGGCGATAAAATTCATGTAGCCCCTTCACCCCTTCATGTCATGACTTCTCCGTGGCCTTTTTCTATGTGGGGCATGGATGTCATAGGGCCAATTTCTCCAAAAGCTTCAAATGGACATCGATTCATTTTTGTGGTTATCGATTACTTCACAAAATGGATTGAAGCCGCTTCGTTTGCCAATGTGACGAAGACTGCAGTGTGCAAGTTTTTGAAAAAGGAAATCATTTGCCGTTATGGTTTGCCTGAAAGAATCATCTCAGATAATGCCACGAATCTGAACAATAAGATGATGAAAGAAGTGTGCGAGCAGTTCCAAATAAAGCATCATAATTCCTCGCCCTATCGCTCAAGATGAACGGGGCTGTTGAAGCAGCTAACAAGAACATTAAGAGGATCATTGGGAAAATGACTGAGACATATAAAGATTGGCACGAGAAACTTCCATTTGCTTTGTTTGCATATCGCACATCTGTGCAACATCTACGGGAGCAACTCCTTTCTCTCTAGTCTATGGAATGGAAGCTGTGCTACCTATCGAGGTTGAGATCCCCTCTCTGCGAGTATTGATGGAATCAAAGTTAGAAGAAGCAGAATGGGTTCGAGCTCGATATGATCAGTTGAACCTCATTGAAGAAAAATGCCTAAGGGCAATTTGTCATGGGCAAATGTACCAAAGAGAATGATCGCAGCCCATGACAACAAGGTACGACCAGAGAGTTCCATGAAGGAGAACTCGTTCTAAAAAAGATTCTCCAATACAAAAGACCTACGAGAAAATGGGCACCAAATTGGAAGGACCATACGTTGTAAAAAAGCATTCTCAGGAGGAGCTTTAATCCTTACCGAGATGGATGGAAGGAGTTACCGAATCCGGTGAATTCAGATGTGGTGAAGAATATTATGCTTAAGATGAAAACCCGAAAGGCATCTTAAAAAAAAAGGATCAGGGCGAAACCGAAAAGGCGTCTTGATTAGTACAAAAGATTAGGATGAAACCCGAGAGGGCGTCCTAATGAAACAAACCTGGCGGTCGACGGTAGGTCAAGTAGTGAGACTACAGTATTGAGCACTTCTGAAAGCTCAAAATTTTCTACGCAAGAAGCCATGCTCGAAAAGATTATTGATTGAGGAACGTGGAAGAGTTCATGTGTTGAATATCTAGAGCATTTGTATCCGTTGTATACGACTTTTCTTTCTTTTGACATTTTTACTCTCATGGTTAACTTTCTTTGTTTGCCACATTGAAATAAAGGAATATGAGATATCCTTTTTGTCCCTACTGACCATTCTCATGTATCTCATTATGTGTTTATTAATGATAAATAGTGAATGACATGCTTAACAAAAAATGTCAAGCATTACCGGATAGAATTTGATAGTGCAGATTTCAAAGCAAGAACAAAGTTTAACCAAGGCAAAAGGGTGATATCTGGAAACGTCGATTACTCGTAAGCTCGAAACAGGTATGAGGCCTGAAGAAGGTCGAGAATCAAAGCAATGAACGCAGATCCTCAACATTGTGGTAATGGACATACGAAACTGCTTAAGGAGCACCGCATAATTATGTAGGCATAAAAGCATTTAAGACAAACATGTGCATATCATGATACATGGCATATACAGGTACTCCAACTGAGCAAGAATCTTGAATGAGAGTCGCACTGATCAAAGGAAAAGATACCCGAGTTCTACCAAAGGACTGGTTTTGGTATTTTAATGTTTAATGTTCATGCTTTCAAGGAAAATCAACTCATATCACGAGAGGTGAGTTGAGCCTTTTAATTTTGTTTTTCAAAAATCAACTCATATTGCGAGAAGTGAGTTGAGCCTCGGGCACGCCAAGGTATTTTTAGTTTATGTTTTAAATTGACTCATATTGCGAGAGGTGAGTTAAGCCTTTTAATTTTTGTTTTTCAAAAATCAACTCATATTGCTAGAGGTGAGTTGAGCCTCAGGACACGCTGAGGTAATTTCAATTTCTGTTATTTTTCAAAATCAACTCATATTGCGAGAGGTAGTTGAGCCTTTTAATTTCTGTTTTTCAAAATCAACTCATATTGCGAGAAGTGGTTGAGCCTAGGGGCACGCCAAGGTATTTTTAGTTATGTTTTAAATTGACTCATATTGCGAGAGGTGAGTTAAGCCTTTTAATTTATGTTTTCAAAATCAACTCATATTGCTAGAGGTGAGTTGAGCCTCAGGACACGCTGAGGTAATTTCAATTTCTGTTGTTAAAAAAAAATCAACTCATATTGCGAGAAATGAGTTGAGCCTCAGGACCGCTGAGGTATTTCAATTTCTGTTTTCAAAATTTAACTTATATTGCGAGAAATGAGTTGAGCCTCAGGACACGCTGAGGTATTTTCAATTTCTGCTTTTCAAATTCAACTCATATTGCGAGAATGAGTTGAACTCAGACACGTTGAGTATTTCATTTTGTTTTCAAAATTCAATCATATGCGAGAATGAGTTGAGCTCAAACAAGTTAGTATTTTCAATTTCTGCTTTTCAAAATTCAACTCATATTGCGAAAATGATTGACCTCAAACATATTAGTATGTCAATTTTTTGTTTGTTTCAAAATCAACTCATACTGCGAGAGGTGAGTTGAGCTCAGGAATGCTGAGGTATTTTCCATTTCTGTTTTTCATTTTTTTCAAAAATCAATTCATATTGCAAAGTGGTTAGCCTCAGGCACGCTGAGGTATTTCAATTTCTACTTTCAATTTTGTTTTCAATCAACTCATATTGGAAGGTGAGCTGACCTTTTTCTATTTCAAAAAAAAAAAAATCAACTCATATGCGAAGGGAGTTGAGCTTTTGCAAATTTTTTTCAAAATCAATCATATGCGAGAATGGTTGGCTTGGCTCACCGCTGAGGTATTTTCAATTCTGTTTTCAATTTCTGTTTTTCAAAATCGACTCATTTGCGGAGGGTTGGCGGACAGGAGGTTAATTTCTTT